>NC_140165.1:162693660-162785661 GCF_963971535.1 Notolepis coatsorum | reverse complement strand
ACAAACGACTTTCTCTGGTCTGCATTCCCTTATTATTGTGTGTATTGAGCTGTACTGTATTGTACACATTCTGCAATCTGTTAAATAAAGTTTTCATTCATCCAGTTGTTTTGTTTTTGTGGTTTGGTTGAATGAATACTTTATTTAACAGATTTCAGAATGGGTACAATGCAGTACAGCTCAATACACACAATAATAAGGGGATGCAGACCAGAGAAAGACGTTTGTCTTGTTTACATCAGGGTCCCCCATTTTCAATTCATAGTGACATTTATGGACATGGACAACATACATGACATTTATGGCATAGGGATATACATGACATACAGGTATATATTACCGTTACATTTGTGACATACATGATATGCAAATATACAGTACTGTTACGCATAGATCCTAACAGAGTCAGGGAACATCGCTTGAAACACCTCTCCTAGTCCCTCATTTCCATTGTAGGACTGATGCTTTGCGACCGTATTTAGAACCCACAGTACCTCAGCTTCAAGGGTTGGCGTGGAGCCGAACGTTACCCGGACAGGTGCAGATGTAATTGGTGGTAGACCTACCTGTCCCTGAGCAGTTGATGTGGACGGCGTCGAAAAGAAATTTGATATTGAAGTTGTCTGCAGGCGGGTTTTTGCAGATGTAACATGCTTAGCGCTGTGCATGTGTGACTCGACTGCTTTTATTCCCATCGTTCCCAGTTTAAAATCCTTTTTGCAGAGTTTGCAGCGGGCCTCGTACTTTCCAACCACGGTGCAAACAGAGGGTTTTCGAGCCAGTTCTCATTAAATTTGCACTTTCCCATGTTAAATTAACGAGTGCAAATAAATACAAATCAATTAAACTAAACTAAACGTCAGCGTTATCGCTACGGCTTGAATAACGTGTTACCTATGCTCCGGTGTTCTGAAATAGCTCCCGACGGCGACACACATTAAGGACCATAAATTGGTTCCGCCCCACTGCGTACCGTTTGCGTGAAAGAGAAAAAAAAGCCTGACTTTATCTCCCGTTAATAATAGTTTCCCCCCAGATTTCACAATGAAACATAAGATGACATGGCATGTTTTTAAGACCTCCGAAAGTCGGATTTAAGACATTTTAAGACAAATTAAGGCCTTAATAGTTGATAGTTGAATTTAAGACTTTTTAAGACTTTTTAAGGTCCCGCGGACACCCTGTAGGTAGCTAACGTTAGCTCACGTTAGCTCACTGTTTAAATGAAATGTCCCAGTAAACTAAATAGTTCACTGAGGCGTTGTTTTAACGTTATCTAGCCGGCTAGTAGTAGCTACAGATAGCTCCTGATATCAATGTCTTATAACATTGATTCGATGCGTATTCGAGCCCCTGGCTTGCATCGCAGTAACGAAAGGGGCTAGCTGAGGGCATGCTGAATGTGATTTGACCAAAGCAGAGTATAATTATATAATATATAAAAAAATATATATATAAATATTTTTTTCTTTTTATAAAACCAAAAACGATCGGTATCGGCAGTGTATCGCTGATAGATGATCGGTGATCGGTATCGGTGGCAAAAAACGTGATCGGGGCATCCCTAAAGTCGATGGGTGGTAATCTGGATGTTGTGGACAGCGACTTCTACAGGTCGGTTGGAGGACGCCTGCACAGCAGAGACAGGAACATGGCGGGGGTAGTGTGAGCCTCCCACACGTTACACCTCGCCAATGAGAGTCCGCGCTGGCAGGTGAAAAGATGTGACAGGCTGCCTCCACATGTATCGGAGGGGACATGTGATGCAAGGCTTCTATCCTCCCTACAACCGGCCAGTGGGGGGCATATGCGAGCAACGTTCAAGACAGGGGAGGGGAGAATTGGCACAGCGAAATTGGGATGGGATAAACATTTTTAAAGAGGAGAAAAAAGTGGATAAAAAAAATTGAATCTCTCTGTGCGGAAACCCAGATTCACCCGTGAAGACATCAAGAAAGACATTTAGGGGCGGAGATCTCCATCCTCCGCACGGAGCTGAGACGAGAAATTAGACCTGTACGTTCAGAAACAATACGTTTGGAAGGCCTGCACCGAGAAATCCACGGTCAAACCCACGTGATTAAAGGTCCTGTAAGTGGTATTTTATTTTTGTTAAAATAAGTGGTCTACTGTACAGTACATGTTAAAATAATAGATCTACATCAGCCATCACTGATATAGAGTGTTTGGTCAGTAACATGGGTCTCCCAGTCCCTCCGCTCTGCAGTAAACAGAAAATAAATGTTCTGGTGTCCCATTCCCACTTTATGCAATCAGGAGAGAAAACTCCACACTGTAAGAACTATGGTCTAACAAACATTTTAAATGAAAAGAAACTAGTTAAACAAGTAAAATAATCTACCAGTGCAGTAAGATAATGTGGCTTGGCAGGATTTCTTGAAATAAGTTAAAATATCTATCTCTCTCTCCTGATTGAATAAAGTGGGAAGGGATACCAGAACATTTATTTTCTGTTTACAGCAGAGCGGAGGGACTGGGAGACCCATGTTACTGACCAGACACTCTATCAGTGATGGCTGTCAAAGACAACAATTGGAGCAGATTGACAGGTCAAGGACAAAAGAGTTGGGGAGGGAGGGGAGAAATGCTTTGATCTTTAAAGCAGGAGCAGACAGCAGAACTTGAGGTTTATCTGTGTCCCGGAGGGGACTAGTCCCACTGAGTTTATGGAGGAGTTTATCCCAACCCGGAGAGTTTGGCGGGAGTTTGTTGTGGAAATTATTTTCCAAGTGAAGTGTAATCCCGATCAGACGAGACCACCAGTAGCAGCATTGATGACACAACAACTCCTCTCAACTTCTGGTTAATCTATTAAGACACATAGTTACGCTAGTTACGCTGCTGGCCAGTATGACCTCAAGTCAAAGGCACTAAAAACCAAATTACAAACATCTCAAAACAAACTAGTCAGACTACTGCTTGACCTGACTCCTAGAACCCACCTCACCCCTGCCCACTTTGACAACCTAGGATGGCTTAGAGTAGACGACAGAGTACAGCAACTTGCAATGGGCCTGGTCTACAAGATACACTACACGACCAAGGTACCCATGTACATGTCAAAATACTTCCCAAAGGTCAGTGAATACCACGATCACAACACCAGAGGGAGCTCCACAAATCATGTTAAACCCAGATTCGGCTCAAACAAGGGACTAAACACGTTTCGCAATTATGCCACATCAATGTGGAACGCCCTACCCAAAGCCGTAAAGGAATGTGAATCACTACCCACTTTCAAAAACACTCTCAAAGAACACCTACGGGAGACTGCATTTCGAAACTGGCCCCTACAAATGTCCTAGCCCAGTTGTACAGTAAATGACCAAGTATTGCTTTGTCAGTATTCCAATGTACAGTGTACAGTGTCCCCCCCCCCCCACCCAACCCCCCCCCCCCCCACCTCCAATGTACAGCCCCCCCCCTCCCCCCCCCCCCACCCACCCACCCAACCCCACCCCACCTACCCAACCTCCTCCAATGTACAGTTTCTACGTCAAATGTATATACACTCTTTTTCTGGACACTTTTTGTATCACAAACAGTACTGTATTTGTTATTCTCCCTTGTTGACACAAATCTATTTTAAGTATCTATTTTAACCATTTTGTCATTATTAAAGAGTGTTGTTTTTATTTGTTTTAATATAATCCCACCATGAAAAGCACTATGTATTTATAAGTCTGATGTATTATTATTATTATTATTATTATTATTATTATTATTACCCACCCAACCACCTCCAATGTACAGTTCCCCTAACCCACACCCCACCCCACCTACCCACCCCCTCCTCCACCCCACCTACCTAACCTCCTCCAATGTACAGTTTCTTCGTCAAATGTATATACTCTCTTTTTTACTCTTTTTGTATCACAAACAGTACTGTATTTGTAAATCTGGTATGTCATAAATGTATATAGATGTAGCAGTACTGTCTATCTGTATGTCATGTATGTCATATATGTTATGATGAATTGAAAATGGGGGACCCTGATGTAAACAAGACGAAGATATTTCTCTGGTCTGCATCCCCTTAAAGGGGAACTATCTTATAAATGGCCTTTTTGAGTGTTTAGCATTGTTTCCTAGCTATGTGAACTTATATTAATATGATCTATGTCTCAAAATTCTCATATTGGTGCATTCTTCCAATTCTCCTCTCACAATATTCACCCTCACTGAACTGAGTCGTTTGAAAATGTGCCCTATATGTGATGTCATATAGTCGCTGCTGCATGTTAATGTTCAGGCGAACACGACGCTCAGCAGGCCCGGCGCAGTGGTTTAGGAGCCCAGGCTCAAAACAGCTCGAAATCTTGAGGTAGAAAAATGCTGTTTTTGAGGACTTGATTAGAAATACAAAACAATGAATAAAAAAAATATATATATTACAGAGGTGTTCCATAGACTCACAGGAATTGTGTAAAAGTGCCCAAATAGTGAAAGAAATAGTAAAATAGTTCCCCTTTAACAATTGTGTGTATTGAGCCGTACTGTACTGTACCCATTCTGCAATCTGTTAATAAAATGTTCAATCAATCAATCAAGAGGCAGAGGTAGGCAGAGGTTGTTGTTCCTCTGGATGCTGAGAAGGCCTTCTGACCGAGTTGAATGGGACGTTCTTTTTGCTGTTAAAGATAATCCTTTATTGATCCCCTTGGGGAAATTCGGGTGTCATAGCAGCATGCCAGGAGGAGCCGGAATCTAACCGAGAACCGACTGATTACCAGATGACCACTCCACCTCCTGAGCCACGGTCGCCTTCACCCGCACAGGTGAAGTTGTTGTATCGGTCCCCTCTCGCCTCAGTGATGACCAACTCCCTCAGATCTCCTTCAACGGGGGCGGTCGGGTGGCGTAGCAGAGATTGCGCTCGTCACCAATGCAAGAGGCTGCGGTCTCGACTCCCGGAGTCAGCATTGCCTGCGGCTTGGCCCGATCGTCATACTAACTCGTTTGGCTGAGTTAGCGGGAGGGAAGTCGTGGGTGGTAATCTGGCATTGTGGACAGCAACACCTACAGGTCAGGTCTGGGCGCCTGCTCAGCGAAAGGCAGGAAGTGGTGAAGGCAGCGTGACCTCCCACGTGTTACACTTCACCAATGAGAGTCCTCGCTGCCAGGTGAAAAGAGAGCCGCTGGCTGTCTCTGCATGTGTCGGAGTAAGCATGTGGTAGACTTCAGGGTTCCCTTGTACCGACCAGTAGGGGGAACATGCGCACAACGACCATTGTACATATGTCTAAACTGAACACTGTGACCTCATTTTTTTTACTTCTAATTTTACTATGTTATTTTATTTCATACTTATCTTGTCTTGCACAGTCTCTGGAGCGTAACAGTAAGAAGCATTTTGTATAAAAGTATTCTGTACTTCTGTATGACAACTATTAAAGAAACTTGAAACTTGAAACTAGGGGAGGGGGGGAATTGGCATAACGACTAAAATTGGGATGGGGAGAAAAAGCATAGAAAAATCAGGCGGAGGGGCGGAGCCAGGCGTTCATGGGGTAAGACGTGTTTCACGGGAGCTCCCTACTATCGTGCGGAAAACACTGTCACCCCACTAGTCTTTATTTTATTTTTATTTGTTATTGGTCTTTTTGTTGAGTGGTCGAGCATCTACTACTTTCATCAACCTTTTTTCAACTTTTCACGAAGGGAACCAGAGCCATGATCACTTCAGCCGACAAAATGGCACTGAGCCCGTCCTCGCTTTCGCCTGAAATAAGTGAAATTGAGGTACACTTCGCTGATGCACAAATGAAAGCGCAGGCGGAACTTTTTGATACCTTTCATCGGGCAATGTCGGAGGAAATTAGGCTGGCGGTAGGCCCGTTGAGAGAAAAGATGGAGTCGCTACACGCTGACGCCGCAGCTAACGCTAACGAACTAGCCTCGCTAACGGCTGAGGCCTCTCGACAAGGCGAGAAGGTGGCGGGTCTGGAGACCTCCCTGCTGGCTGGGCAGGCTGACGTCGCCAAACTACAGTCGGTAATTATGGAAATGCAGTCCAGGGAGAGACGATACAACATCAGGATTGTCGGTGTACCGGAGGGCAGTGAGGGAGGACGTCTCTCGGAGAAAATGCCGGAGCTGCTGCAGAGAATACTGGGGGAGGATGTCCTTCCCGATCCGCCCATATGTGAGTCGGCCTATAGAGCGGGCAAGACCAGTCCTGGTGTGAGCAAGGAGCCGAGGCCCATCATTGTCAAGCTAAACAGGCTACAGCAGAGAGAACTCATCATGCGGTCGGCCCGGGCCAGAAGAGGGGATCTGGGTCTCGGCAATCACAAAGTGGCCATTTTCGAGGACTTCACACCGGAGGTTCAGGCACAGAGGGGCACAGAGGAGCCATCGCTCCCGGCAGCTGACGCCGGTCCCCGGCTGGTGCTAACTAGCTAGCCATCGCTCCCGGGAGCCTGCGCCGGTCTGTCTGTCGGAGACCGAGGGAACCGCATCAGGCTTCAGCTGATTAGTGGTCTTCTGGACAAACCTTCCACCCCCAACAACATAATCCGAGGCAATGAAGTGTTCGCTGGAGATCTTCATTCCCTGTCCAACAGGCTGATCGCGCCGCCTGAGTGCAGCCAGCCTGAGTGCAGCCAGCCTGAGTGCAGCTAACAGTAGCTACTGTCTGTAACTGTGATGCATTTTCTGTTTGCAGTCCAATGTTCACCAAAACACACACCCACACACTTATAATTTGTTCCTCAACGTTATATAGACAGGTCATGTTTTGTAAACTAACGTTATGTTTAGAATGGAATGAATACATGGGTCGGGAAAGATAGTTAGCTCAAAGCTAATCCAGCCTGTTTAACCACTAGCTTCTGTTAGCTAATGAAGGCTAATGCTGGCTGAGCAAGGAAACTAACAGTAAACGTTTTTACATGAAATACAGCCCAAAAACCCTGCTGACAAACGTTTGCTTATTAAATACATTCTATACTATAATAATACAAACGTTTCATTGCCTCTCTGTGACGACAAAGTTGTTTAAATAAGGGGAGAAAAGTAGCTAAAACCAATGTATTTGGATGGGACAGGAAGTACCATTGGCAACCGGAAGTCAGCCGGAAGTGCCTACTTTCAGGTTGTGCAAGTGGAGAATTTGCGTAAATCCCGGTCAAAAAAGCTAGAAGGACTGGAAACATTATATGCGGACCTATACGCATCCTTGCAAACTAACTATAGTGAACGACTAAACACACAACGTAAGATAGTCAAGAAAGAAATAAACTCCATACTTAAACAACAGTCTGAGTTCTTGATACATAGGACAAGACAAAATTACTACTTTCACGGCTCCAGGCCTAGCCATCTATTGGCAATGAAAATACGCTCGAATTATCATTTCTCGGATATCCCCTCGATCAAGACGAGACAGGGTACAGTCACTACTGATTCGAAAAAGATCAACGACACTTTTAAAGAGTTTTACTCACAGTTATATAGCTCAGAGGTTAATCTCGACGACTCTAAATTTGAATCGTTCATGGGCGGGCTTGAGATACCCCACATTTCTGAGGAAGAGGCCAAGGAACTGGGGTTAACCGATCACTCTGATGGAACTAAGGGAGACGATTGCTGAAATGCAGAGGGGTAAGGCACCAGGCTGGGATGGTATTCCACCCGAGGTGTATTTAGCTTTCTGGGACCAACTGGGTCCATTGATGCTCGATATGATCAATTACGCTATCGAACAAGGGGAGTTCTCAAGAGATGTCAACATGGCATTGATTTCTTTACTTCTCAAGAAGGACAAAGATCCCAATGATTGTGGTAGCTATAGGCCCTTGAGTCTTCTCGGGGCCGATTTAAAAGTGTTTGCCAAGGTGCTGGCCCGCCGCCTGCAGAGATTTATGACGGTATTGGTTAGGGGTGGACGGTATGGTCTAAAATTTATATCACGGTATAATTTGAAGCATAGACGGTAACGGTATATATCACGGTATCATCGTTTTTGATAAAAAAAATTTTTTATTTTATATAATTTTTTTATTTTTTTTTATAAAATATATATATTATATAATTAGACTTGTACTTGTATTATCTGCGAGACATCGCCACCACGCAACAAGCTCCACTGTCTGTGTGTACTCTACGGCCAGGATTCTCCGGAGCTGCACCTGGACCTATACTCGAGTAGCCTCGAGCAGAGCTACGGCCAGGATTCTCCGGCGCTGCACCTGGACCCTATTGTATTGGTACTATAACGTTAGCAAGCCCTCAGCTCGAATACGCATCGAATCAGTGTTATAAGACATTGATATCAGGAGCTATCTGTAGCTACTGCTAGCCGGATATATAACGTTAATACAACGCCTCAGTGAATTATTTAGTTCAATGGGACATTTCGTTTTGAACGGTGAACTAACTTAACTTGCGTTAACGTGAGCTAACGGCTAACGGAGCTATCATACACGTCTACTCTCTACTAGACTTGATGGAGCGTTTGTTGATGTCAGGAGCTATCGGTAGCTGGCCGACTAGATACCGTTCGGTTAGACAATGCCTCATCATGTATTAAACTAAAAGTGAATAGTTGACTGGGTCATTTTGTAACGGTAGCTAAGCTAACGTTAGCTCAGGGAGACGTCCCGTCCCACTAGACTACTAGTAGACCCGTGTTTACATGCGTGCGGGAGGGGCTGGCACGCCCACTGCGCGAAGCCTCCTAAATAACTTTTTCCAGTTCGCACATATCTATTATCTATGACTAATTCTATCTATTTTTAGGGGCAAATGCGAGTGAAATAGTCGCGCTGTGGTTACATGACGTCATTGCTATTTTAGAGCTGCACTACCGGTTATACGGTATAGTCAAAATCCATACCGTAGAGCAAATTCATACCGTTTATACCGTATACCGTTTATACCGTCCACCCCTAGTATTGGTACACTGCGATCAAACTGGTTTTATCCCGGGGCGCCTGGCTGCAGATAATCTTAGGAGGCTGTTGCATGTAGTCGATAACAGTAAAGACAATACAGCTCCGTCCACAGTTCTGTCTTTGGATGCCATGAAGGCGTTTGACAGACTTGAGTGGTCATACCTGTGGAAGGTACTTGAGGTTATGGGTCTTGGAAAGAGTTTTATTCATATGATTAAAGTCCTGTATGCCTCGCCGTCTGCGATGATACTGACAGGCAAAAACTGTTCCACACTTTTTCCAGTCTCCAGATCTTCTAGACAGGGTTGTCCTCTGAGCCCAGGACTGTTCGCGCTTTCCCTCGAATCATTGGCCCAATTTATTAGGCAATCGGAGGACATCGTCCCCATAATGGTCAATAATACTCCACACAAAATTGCTCTCTATGCGGATGACCTACTGATTTTTATGGACGACCCCTCCCGGTCGGCCACGAAATTACTGGGAATAATCGACGACTTTGGTAAAATGTCAGGCTTTAAGATTAACTGGAACAAATAAGCCTGCCTACCTCTTAATGAGCTGGCCAAGGCGGTGCGACTACCAGCTGATATCCCCATAGTGGAACATTTTAAATACTTGGGCATAGAGATATTCCCCACGCTGAATCAAACTACTAAGTACAACTTCACGGGTACTTATGATAAAATACGCCAGGATCTAGACAGGTGGTCGTCCCTTCCTAACTCCTTACAGGCCCGGGCTTCCATAATCAAAATGAACGTCCTGCCTAGGATACATTTTGTTAGCTCAATGCTCCCCCTGCCCCCTCCAATAGACCACTGGCGCAAGGTACAATCGATGGTATCTAAGTTTATCTGGAATAACAAACGCCCGAGAATCAAAAGGGCTACTACTCAACGTAGAAAACAAGATGGGGGCCTCGCAATCCCTGATTTTAAGCTTTATTTCTGGTCCTTTTCACTGAGACCTCTGATGTGCTGGCTAGACCCTGTTGAGGCTGTATCTTGGCGCACCTTAGAAGCAGCGGCGGTTTCACCGCTAAGATTGCAGGATGTAGTGTACTCCACTGTCCCTATTTCGAAATGCCGACTGAGGTATGGACCGATCATAACTCACGTGATCCAAACGTGGCGTAATGTACAGAAGTCGTGTGGGGTTAAATGCCCATGGCACCTGGACTCTCCAATTTTTTATAATCAGCAACTACTTGTTGGGCATAAGCCGGTTAGTATTCCTCAATGGAAAAGGAGGGGAGTTCATACTCTGGAGGATATTTATGATAAGAACGGCCTTCGGGCGTTTCAGGACTTAAGAGAATTTTATGATCTTCCCGGCGAGTCTTTCTTTCTTTACCTTCAACTAAGGTCAGCGCTGAGGGCGCATGGCGTGCCGTGGGCTCAAGCTTTGCAACCACACCCCTTCCTCAGGCTCATAGTGGACAGGACGACCTCCAGAGGGTTTGTCTCAGATTTTTATACGCTCTTAATTCAATCCACGTATACAAATTTGTCATTAGATACAATCTGGCGTGTGGATATCCCGGAGTTGGACCCCGAGTTTGACTGGGATGATGTTTGGGCAAATGTGGCATTGTTTTCCCGCAACCCCAATCACCAGCAGATTAATTTTAATTATATTCATACAGTAGGACCTATCTTACACCTAGGAAGCTATTTGCTATGGGACTGGTATCTGACTCTCGGTGCACTTTGTGCTCTCAAAGGGCCGCTGGCACTTATATGCATATGTATTGGGATTGCCCACCAGTGGCCCGCTTCTGGAGGTCAATAACGGACAAACTTTCAGATCTGTGTGGCTTAACTATCCCATTCACAGCTGTTACGCTACTCCTGAACGATATAACGACACTACCTGCGTCCGTTCAACTAAAAAGGGTTGTCCTAGCGGGTGTCACAGCAGCGAAGAAGCTAATAGCAATGAGATGGAAGGAGCCTGAGAAGCTCACAGTGATTAACTGGTCCCTAACACTATTGGATGTGATTTATCTTGAGATATCCACGGCGCGGGTGATTGGGGTGGGACAGGCAGGTATTGACCTGTGGTTTGCAGCAGCCGAAAAGGTCAGGACCGCCGTGTGCGGCTGAGCGGGGTTGAGGTGCGTGTTCGGGTGAGTCCGGGGGTCTCGTGGGAGGGGGAGGAGGAAATGTCTTGTCTGTCTTGTCTTTTGTCTTGTCTTCTTGAGTTTAGCTGGGGATTTTATGGGGGGGCAGCTATTTAACTATTTCTTCACTGTTTGGTCACTTTTACACGGTCTCTGTGAGTCTATGGAACACCTCTACAGGTTTTTGTTTTTTCATGAAGGTTCATTGCTCTGTTTTCGGGTTGTGTTCTCAAAAAGTGGTCCTTGTGGTGAATTAGAGATGAACGTTTTATTAATATAGGGTCACACGGCCGGGAATCGGGGCTGAACACTGGGAAAGACCATTTATTAGATAGTACCCCTTGGATTTAAAATTTAGAAGGTTGAACTCTGTTTTCTTTTCTCTTTGTCTGTATAAATTGTTATTCTGTATTATTATTGTTTTTGTTATTTTCTTGTGAAGTTCTATGTATTGTGATTGTGTTAATGTGTTGTCTTGTTTCATGTGAATAATAATAAAAAAAATTGATATAAAAAAAAAATCAGGCGGAGAAAAAGAGGATTAAAAAAAAAGATCTCCTTCAACGGGGGGGGGGGGGACAAGATAGCAGTTGAATTTATCAAAACGTGAATTGTTCCTAATCAACAAGACTGCCCCCGAAAACGTGCATACTCACATTAGCAATGGAATAGCAATGGAAATAGCTGGGTGTGGTAACAAGGAGCATTGGCAATTTGTTTAAAGCTGATTTTAAATCATTTTATGAGCACATTATCTGTGACCCTTGATAGGTTGTCCCATCTCCCCGTCTCTTTGGCAGGCAAAATAAATGCAGTGAAAATGTATATTCTTCCAAAATTCCTATATATTATTACATAAATCCTTTGATAAAATAATTTCTAGTTTCATTTGGGAAGAGAAGAGACCTAGAATCAGGAAAAGCTTATTTCCCCAGTCGGGGGAATGGGAATAGCACATGGGTATATTATTGGGGCGTGTAACGTTCTGGGCTAGTTTTGATAAGGATACGCAAAATTCAAGTTGGGTACAAATTACATTTAATTTCATGTCTCTGAATGCTTCTTTGTTTTCTCTAACGTCCCTAGTTATATTATGTTAGGAATAATCACATTGATGGGAAAAAGGGCCTCTCTGCTTACCCGTGTTCATCCCAGCCATCTCTTCTCCCCCTGTTTTAGACAAATCTTTCAATATATGGAAAATAAATAGTTAATATGAAGGCCCATTATATAGATACGATACGATAAGATAAGATAAGATATTCCTTTACCAATCCCCTTGGGAAAATTTTGATAGATAAAGTATTGCCCACATTTGAGCAGCTGCTAAATAAATTAAATTGACCAGTCCCACTCCTTCAAATCCCTCCAAATTCACAGTTATATTAAATACTCCCTCCGTTCCCAGCTTACTGGATGAGTCGCTCATGGAATCTCTGTTTTCCTTTGAGCCCACAAGAAGGGGCGCGATATCTTATACCTTTGCTGCAGATTATATGAGGGGGAGGGGGGTTTAGGGGTGGCTTTGGTGGTGGGGGAATGGGGAGAGGCTCTAGAAGGGGTGCACATGGCCTCAATCTGTGCCCCGACGTGCCCTTATTCACGTTAAGGTTCTGCATCGCCTGCATTATTTTCAAAGATCGAACTCTCTAAAATGTTCCCAAATGTAGATCCCACATGTAACAGATGGCAGTCTTTCTCCAGCATATCTAGCACAGCATATCTAGCACATCTAATTTTGGCAGTGTCCTAATCTGTCCACCTTCTGGCGTTCGGTCTTCAAAACACTGTCAGATGTCTTCAAAATGGTCATTCAGCCAGACCTATGTTAGCTATTTTTGGCATAAGAGGGGAAAACAGAAAGAGAGGGGAGAGGGGAGCGTAACAGAAAGAAGCATTTTGTATAAAAGTATTCTGTACTTCTGTATGACAACTATTAAAGAAACTTGAAAACAATGAGAATCTCTCTGGAACTAAACTCCTAAAGAGGTGATGCAGCATCTTAAACTAGCTGGACTCAGAGGCTAAGAGAGGTGATGCAGCATCTTAAACTAGCTGGACTCAGTGGTTAAGAGGTGATGCAGCATCTTAAACTAGCTGGACTCAGTGTCTAAGAGAGGTGATGATGCAGCATCTTAAACTAGCTGGACTCAGAGAGAGGTGATGCAGCATCTTAAACTAGCTGGACTCAGTGGTTAAGAGGTGATGATGCAGCATCTTAAACTAGCTGGACTCAGTGTCTAAGAGAGGTGATGATGCAGCATCTTAAACTAGCTGGACTCAGTGTCTAAGAGAGGTGATGATGCAGCATCTTAAACTAGCTGGACTCAGTGTCTAAGAGAGGTGATGCAGCATCTTAAACTAGCTGGACTCAGTGTCTAAGAGAGGTGATGCAGCATCTTAAACTAGCTGGACTCAGTGGTTAAGAGGTGATGCAGCATCTTAAACTAGCTGGACTCAGTGTCTAAGAGGTGATGATGCAGCATCTTAAACTAGCTGGACTCAGTGTCTAAGAGGTGATGATGCAGCATCTTAAACTAGCTGGACTCAGTGTCTAAGAGAGGTGATGATGCAGCATCTTAAACTAGCTGGACTCAGTGTCTAAGAGGTGATGATGCAGCATCTTAAACTAGCTGGACTCAGTGTCTAAGAGGTGATGATGCAGCATCTTAAACTAGCTGGACTCAGAGGTTAAGAGGTGATGATGCAGCATCTTAAACTAGCTGGACTCAGTGGTTAAGAGGTGATGCAGCATCTTAAACTAGCTGGACTCAGTGTCTAAGAGAGGTGATGATGCAGCATCTTAAACTAGCTGGACTCAGTGTCTAAGAGGTGATGCAGCATCTTAAACTAGCTGGACTCAGTGTCTAAGAGGTGATGATGCAGCATCTTAAACTAGCTGGACTCAGTGTCTAAGAGGTGATGATGCAGCATCTTAAACTAGCTGGACTCAGTGTCTAAGAGGTGATGATGCAGCATCTTAAACTAGCTGGACTCAGTGTCTAAGAGGTGATGATGCAGCATCTTAAACTAGCTGGACTCAGTGGTTAAGAGGTGATGCAGCATCTTAAACTAGCTGGACTCAGTGTCTAAGAGGTGATGATGCAGCATCTTAAACTAGCTGGACTCAGTGTCTAAGAGGTGATGATGCAGCATCTTAAACTAGCTGGACTCAGTGTCTAAGAGGTGATGATGCAGCATCTTAAACTAGCTGGACTCAGTGTCTAAGAGGTGATGATGCAGCATCTTAAACTAGCTGGACTCAGTGTCTAAGAGGTGATGATGCAGCATCTTAAACTAGCTGGACTCAGTGTCTAAGAGAGGTGATGATGCAGCATCTTAAACTAGCTGGACTCAGTGTCTAAGAGGTGATGATGCAGCATCTTAAACTAGCTGGACTCAGAGGCTAAGAGGTGATGATGCAGCATCTTAAACTAGCTGGACTCAGAGGTTAAGAGGTGATGATGCAGCATCTTAAACTAGCTGGACTCAGAGGCTAAGAGAGGTGATGATGCAGCATCTTAAACTAGCTGGACTCAGAGGTTAAGAGGTGATGATGCAGCATCTTAAACTAGCTGGACTCAGTGGTTAAGAGGTGATGCAGCATCTTAAACTAGCTGGACTCAGAGGCTAAGAGAGGTGATGCAGCATCTTAAACTAGCTGGACTCAGTGTCTAAGAGAGGTGATGCAGCATGAATGAATGAATGAATGAATGAATGAATGAATGAATGAATGAATGAATGAATGAATGAATGAATGAATGAATGAATGAATGAATGAATGAATGAATGAATGAATGAAAACTTTATTTAACAGATTGCAGAATGGGTACAATACAGTACGGCTCAATACACACAATTGTTAAGGGGATGCAGACCAGAGAAAGACGTTTGTCTTGTTTACATCAGGGTCCCCCATTTTCAATTCATAATGAATCATCTTAAACTAGCTGGACTCAGAGGCTAAGAGAGGTGATGCAGCATCTTAAACTAGCTGGACTCAGAGGCTAAGAGAGGTGATCTTTAACTTGCAGAGACTGAGACTCACAGTGCAGGGATCCTCTGATAAGTATGAGGAAAATCTGGAATCCATTTGTGGAAAACTTAAAAGAGATGCTGGATGTCCCACAAACAGCTGTTTGTTTTTTTCTTTTGATGGTTCTCTTTGTTGTTATTTCTTTTCTTTCCATGTCTTTATTCTTGTTTATGTTATTGTTGTTAAAATGTTTGCCATTTAATTTTAGAAAGAAAATATCCTTGGACCAATTTATCTCAGAAGAAAGTTATGCTTTCATTGTATGCTGTGCATATGGTAACGTAAGCCTTCCCTAAATAAATAAAATCTAAGATACGTATGTAAAAATTATTCTAAGAAATCAGTGAGGCTATCAAATCCAGGATCCCTGGATAGGCATCACATCCGGTCGCAAAACACTGCAAGACAAGTTGCAATTTACGTAACTGCTGAAGTACAAATCTCCTGTCTGTCTGATTGCATTCGCTGCCAAGGATGTGGCTAACAACTTTGATTTGCCCAGGTTTTACTTTATGTTTAGTTGGTAACATAGTTGACTTTCTGGATTTGCCTTGAGATATTATGTCAAGTTAGACCGCGCTCTCAAGATTCGACACTGGGTGCTGAAATCCCATTAAGTATTATATAAAAAAAAATTTGATTTAGGGAAGAAGATGAGCACTCTCCCTGTGTTTACTCCTATGCTTCTAGTAAACTATGTTTACTTTCCATGTGATTGGTGTGGAATCAGCTGCTTGGTGGTCAAATGTTACTTTGTTATCACGTTACTAAATGTTACGTGATACAACGTTTGCTGCTTTTCTGTTTACTTTAGCTAACAGGTCCCAAAGAATGTGCAAAACTTCCATCCATGGTTAGCCATTCCCATCCTCAGGCTCACTCACTGCCTGCGATGCTGTGGACATAATTCACAAGCTGAATGGTTTGCAACTTGAGAAGAGGGAGAGAGGGGGGGTAGAGAAATATGAAGGAGAGAGGGAGGAAGAGAGAAAGAGAAGGAGAGAGAGAAATATGAAAGAGAGAGGGAGGAAGAGAGAAAGAGGAGAGAGATAGATAGAAAGAGGAGAGAGATAGATAGATCCTCGTCGCCATCTGTAATGGGAAATATTAAAGGACTAAACGATGAGCCGTTTACAAATCATTATTAATAATAATAATAAAGTTTATTTCACCGTGGCCACAAATGAAAGGACAGTTTATAGTCAGAGACAATATGTTAACACATTAGCGTCTGGCCATAGACTGACCGAGAGCGCTGTTCACACGTATGTTAAATACACAGTTGTCAGACATAACATAATATCAGATATGATGATGAAGGTAAACAAAAATGGTTCTCAGTCACTGGAAGCAACAACAAAGAAGTTATGGCTGGGGAGATGTCGGAGTCTTCTTAAAGAGACATACACACATTAACCAGTCAAGCTGGTCACACTGAAAGTCACGCTGTATAACATGATATCTCAACACAGATCTATAAGGACATGATAATATATTCCACGACAATAGATAGATAGATAGATATATAGATAGATAGATATATAGATAGATAGATAGATAGATAGATAGATAGATAGATAGATAGATAGATAGATAGATAGATAGATAGATAGATAGATAGATAGATAGATAGATAGATAGATAGATAGATAGATAGATAGATATAGAGAGAGAAATATGAAAGAGAGATGGAGGAATAGAAAGAAAAAAAGAGAGAGAGAGAGAGAGAGAGAGAGAGAGAGAGAGAGAGAGAGAGAGAGAGAGAGAGAGATGAAAGAGAGGTAAACAGTGTCATTATCACACAGTCCCAGCAGCACTCTGTCCACACAGCATGTGGTAGCACGGTCACCGCTGCACAAATACCATTCATACCTGCTGCCACTAGTGAAAGAGCAGCTGACGTCAGCGAGGGGGGGGGGGGCACTCTGAAAAGGGATGTAATTATGAAGACGCATGGGAGTGACCAGGAAAACACAGGAAAAACTATTTAACAAGCGTTTGCACGATGGCAGCATCACACACACATGTGTGCAAACATAAGCACACACACACACACACACACACATGCGCAGCCTGGCAGACAGTGCTGGTTTAGCAGAGAGAGTGGGGTGTGTGGGGACCATGAAAGCCCCCCCCTGTTAGAAAGAGTAGGTCACTGATTGAATGGGTGAGTTCAGTATACCTGCCCGCTCTGATCTGCAGTGTAAACCAACAGCTTAGCACAGAGTAGCCAGCCAGGCAGACAGGGCCTTTTGTACGTGTGTGTGTGTGTGTGTGTGTGTGTGTGTGTGTGTGTGTGTGTGTGTGTGTGTCTGTGTGTGTGTCTGTGTGTGTGTGTGTGTCTGTGTGTGTGTGTGTGTGTGTGTGTGTGTGTGTGTGTATGTGTGTGTGTGTAGCGCCACCATGAGGCCAGATAACTCAGAACATCACAGGCCTCCTCGCTATTGCAAGGCAAACATACATGTCAAGTTCGGCGGAGATCGGACGGTGCATTCACAAGTAATGACTCACTTCCTGTTTACTTTTCCGAAATGTGACTGGATCTGGCGGTCATGTGGTTTGGCCTATCAATTATCTACATGACACATTTATAGATGTTACTCCCCAGAGTATATAATAAGTCAACGCTGAGAGAGTCATTTGGAAATAATGAATCTTGGTCTGTCCCTTCAGTCCAAGCCTCCGAGCAATGACCTTTGGTTGTGCTTGTCTGTCCTTCTGTCTGCCTGACCCCTCTGTCCTTGCCAACAACAGAACCACAGACGCTACAGTGTGGACTTGCATGTCTGACCTGCACAGCTCTGGTGGGGAGTGGGGGGGGGGGGGGGGGGGGGGGGGGGGGGGGTCCTGTGAGGAGGGAAAAAAACACCAGAGATCTTTCTCTCTCCTTTCGTCTTCAGTTGCAATAAAGGAGGCCATTGTTCCAGAGCTGGAAACAGTGGTCTGCATGGAGGTGTTACAGGAGTGTGTCCTGGCTATGGTGGGGGGAGGGTTACAGGAGTGTGTCCTGGCTCTGGTGGTGGGGGGGGGGGGGGGGGTTTGATTGATTGATTGATTGAAAACTTTATTAACAGATTGCAGAATGGGTACAATACAGTACAGCTCAATACACACAATTGTTAAGGGGATGCAGACCAGAGAAAGACTTTCGTCTTGTTTACATCAGGGTCCCCCATTTTCAATTCATCAGGACATATATGACATACATGACATACAGATAGTCAGTACTGCTACATCTATACATTTATGACATACCAGATTTGCAAATACAGTACTGTTTGTGATACAGAAGGAGTCAAGAAAAGGGAGTATATACATTTGACGTAGAAACTGTACATTGGAGGAGGTTGGGTGGGGGGGGTTGGGTACACTGGGATACTGACAACCACACTGGGCAACCTACATTGGAGGTGGTTGGGGGGGGGGGGGGCACACTGTATAAACAAGCAAAACTGTACATTGAGGGGGGGGAGACTCTGTACAAACAAACAAAATTGTACATTGGACTATTGACAAAACCATACTAGGTAAATGACTGTACATTGGAGGGGGTTGGGTTAGGACATTTACAGGGGCCAGTGTTGAATTGCAGTCTCCCGTAGGTGTCTCTTGAGAGAGGTTTTGAAAGTGGGTAGTGATCCACATTCCTTTACAGCTTTGGGTAGGGCGTTCCACATTGATGTGGCATAATTGCGAAACGTGTTTAGTCCCTTATTTGAGCCGAATCTGGGTTTAACATGATTTGTGGAGCTCCCTCTGGTGTTGTGATCGTGGTATTCACTGACCTTTGGGAAGTATTTTGCCATGTACATGGGTACCTTGGTCGTGTAGTGTATCTTGTAGACCAGGCCCATTGCAAGTTGCTGTACTCTGTCATCTACTCTAAGCCATCCTAGGTTGTCAAAGTGGGCAGGGGTGAGGTGGGTTCTAGGAGTAAGGTCAAGCAGTAGTCTGACCAGTTTGTTTTGAGATGTTTGTAATTTTGTTTTTAGCGCCTTTGAGGTGCTTTGGTACCATGAGGTGCAAGCATAGTCGTAGTACCCCTGAATGAGTGCTCCTGCCAGAGTCTTCAGGGTATTCTTGTTTACCAGAGAGGAGATCCGGTACAAGAATCGAGTTCGTTGGTTGACTTTTTTTTATTACATTGGATGCCATTTTGTCACAGGAGAGATTAGCCTCTAGGATGGAACCCAGGTAGGTAATTTCATCTTTCCTTGTGACAATATTGTCACCCACTGTAACTGAGAAGCCGTCGGTCTTGCTGAGTTTGTTATTTGAACCGAAGAGAATGGACTCTGTTTTGCCCATGTGTAATGATAGTTTGTTATCAGCGAGCCATATGCAGATTCTGCCTAGTTCCGAGCTGAGGGTTTTTTCAACCTGTAACTTGTTCTTGTCAGAGACCAGCAGGGCTGAGTCGTCCGCAAACAGGAACAAGTTGCAGTCACAAGCTGACGACATGTCATTTGCATAAATTAGGAACAGTAGCGGTCCTAGTATGCTTCCTTGTGGAACACCACAGCTCACTGTGAGAGGGGGGAGTGTGTCCTGGCTCTGGTGGGGGGGGGGGGGGGGGTTACAGGAGTGTGTCCTGGCTCTGGTGGTGGGGGGGGGTTACAGGAGTGTGTCCTGGCTCTGGTGTGGGGGGGGGTTACAGGAGTGTGTCCTGGTGCTAGTGTGGGGAGGGGGGGGGGGGGGTGTAACAAACGAGCAAAACTCATTTAGGCCCCGTTTAGACGAGCGTTTTGTGAACAGAAACCGCAAAAGTCATCTTGCGGTTTCACTTTAAATTTTACGTTTAGACGAGCGTTTTGGAGTGGAATTCTCCGTGCAGACGACGCTGTAACGACGGAGCCCCGCTGTCACACGATTGGCGCATATGCCACATGACGTGCTGTGAAGACCCGCCCTACTCTGCCTCTGATTCGCAGACTGTGGATGGGGAATGTGATTGCACCAAAGCAGAGTCACTCACAGACAGTGGGTCCACTCACGGGTCTCACGCCGCGGGACAGATTCTTGTGTATTTAACCCTTTCACTGCCACACGACAGCCGGTTGTGTGATAGTAAAGGGGTAACCTTCTGTCGTGTGGCAGTGAAAGGGTTAAAAGTACTGCCAATGTAGCCTTCAGGTGATCTCCGTTGATATAAGTCAGACATACTTGCTTTGTTTACGTCTCGGCTACTGGCGCATACCTGCTACCTGTGACGTAAGCAGTACGCGTGACCAGAGCCGTGACAACCCTTTCGTCATCGTTTTAACAGATTTATACGTTTTGATAGTTTAGACGAGATCGCAAAGCTTTTGCGTTTCTAGGAATTCCACCCTGGAAGGTAGTCTCACTTTTTTGCGGTTTCACCCCGTAAAAACGCCGTTTCCGTATAAACGAAAGGCACATCAGCAAAAATATTTTTGCGGATTCACCTGCTAGCGTTTTCCGTCTAAACGGGGCCTTAGTCACTGATATTCTAAAATGGAAAATACATGCGATTTCAATTGTAAAAGAGTGCTCCCTCAACTGACAAAAAAAAGACGACATTTAACATTAGGAAAGGAGATGAGAGGGTAGTAGAAGAGAAGAGAAGAGAAGAGAAGAGAAGAGAAGAGAAGAGAAGAGAAGAGAAGAGAAGAGAAGAGAAGAGAAGAGAAGAGAAGAGAAGAGAAGAGAAGAGAGGAGAGAAAAGAAGAGAAGACCTTGGTTTATGAAGTTCTATTTTCCCTGGAGTCAAGCTCAGTTTCCCCCAAAGGCCTTATCTCTGATGTTTCCTCCTCCACAACAAACAACCCCCTCAACATACATAAACAGCCAGACAGACACTCACACACACACACACACATGCATGCACACATGCACACACACAGGCTCACAGGCACACAATGTCAAAAACGAAAAAGATCAAAATCGTTTTAGTCTGGACAAGGCCTCAGTGTGCACAAGCCTCAACTTTGAACCTAAAGATGTCATCTTTTTCGTTTCGTTTTCATTTAAAAAAAGGTTTCCGTAAAAACGAAAACGTCTCAAGATAATGCGTGTGTGACAGAGTGGGTCTGTCACTGACGCCGGGGCAGCACGCACGCACACATACACACAACATTCACTCATCATATACATTCATACATAATCAAACATGCATACATATCCATTAATCTAAGCATACATGCATTTATACATACATTCATATATCCATTCATACATATATTTATTTATTGTTGTTGTGTTGTGTTGTGTATATATATTTATTTGTTGTGTTGTGTATATATATGTATTTGTTGTGTTGTGTATATATATATTTATTGGGTTGTGTATATGTATTTATTTATTGGGTTATGAGGGTATTGGTATTGGAGGTTGTTTTTATATAATATGTGTAGGAAACGGCAATCCATTTGATGTGTAGCACCTGTGTAGTCTTGTTTTAATTAATTATGTGTGGCACCTGTGGAGGGGGAGGAGTGCAGGTGTCATGAGGGCTGCGTGCCCAAGGTTCTGGGTTCTTGCCCTGCACCAGTTGCAACGTAGGTGACTGAGGGAAGTGCCGTATGTGTCTGTTAGTCTGTTTGTCTCTGTGTCGGGGCTTCACCAGACAAAGGTTGCTAAAGATGAGTAACTAGGGAAGTGCCGCGCAGTAAGTGTCGTCTATCAATATGACGTTATTGTGGAGCGCATATGATAGACCAGGTAGTATTTTGTTAATTTGTTAGTTTGTTTAAGTCACTTGTTATTGAGATGTCACCTCTGCACCGTGGATGGCCGGCAAATAAAACAACACCAAGATCATTTTTCCGACTACGCCATCATTTGTGTGACTTTGGAGGGGAGAGGAGAAGGACCCCGTCACAGTATGTATGTATGTATGTATGTATGTATGTATGTATGTATGTATGTATGTATGTATGTATGTATGTATGTATGTATGTATGTATGTATGTATGTATGTATGTATGTATGTATGTATGTATGTATGTATGTATATGTGTATATATGAACCCCGTCACAGCGTGCCACAAATTTACTAAATAAATGTCTTTCCTGTTAGACGTCGCTCAACAACAAGTGTTATTGTGCCGTCCGGTTTGCTTGAAGCCTTTTTACAACGCATCCGCGTTTCCGGGTTCCCGTTTTGCGCTCTGATTGGCCAGCTCATGTGACATGAGCGCCAATCGTGGACGGCAAGTTTCTACACTGGTTAAGCTTAGGCACTCTTCGAAGTTGGTTAAGGTTAGAGTTTGTCTTAGAGTGTGACGGCAAGTTCTTTCGCCGGTTAAGCTTAGGCACTCTTTTCGAAGTTGGTTAAGGTTAGAGTTTGTCTTAGAGCATGACGATAGAACGCCAGGTAGTTTGCAGGCTGTTCGACGCGGAAATGGGCAAACACGCTATTGGGCGCACATGTCACATGACCTGGCCAATCAGAGCGCCGGAAACGCGGATGTGTTGTAAAAAGGCTACACAAGTCCGGTTTTGTGCTTTTGAGATGACCTACTTTTCCAGAGACACACGGCGCAACGTACTTCGGGAGTGGAGAGAGAGACTGCGGCTCAAACTACCTGTTGGAATACATTTATGATTGATGTTTAACTTGTCCCTGTGTGTGTCCAGTCATTTCGACTAGCAAACGTTGTCTGTATTTAGTTGGTTAGCTATTTAGCTAATGTGGATAGCATTTTGAATAGCATCAATGCTAGCTGGCTGGCTAGTGGCTACAGCTTTATTTACTAAATTATGGAGGCTTTTTAATCGTCAAGGTAAGAGAGGATTTGTCATGATCAACTGAATGAATGAATGAATGAATGAAAACTTTATTTAACAGATTGCAGAATGGGTACAATACAGTACGGCTCAATACATACAATTGTTAAGGGGATGCAGACCTGAGAAAGACGTTTGTCTTGTTTCCATCAGGGTCCCCCATTTTCAATTCATATAGACATATATGACATACATGACATACAGATAGTCAGTACTGCTACATCTATACATTTATGACATACCAGATTTGCAAATACAGTACTGTTTGTGATACAGAAGGAGTCAAGAAAAGGGAGTATATACATTTGACGTAGAAACTGTACATTGGAGGAGGTTGGGTGGGGGGGGTTGGGTACATTGGGATATTGACAACCATACTGGGTAATTTACATTGGAGGTGGTTGGGGGGGGGGGGGGGCGGGGGGCACACTGTATAAACAAGTAACACTGTACATTGAGGGGGGGGGGGAGGAGACACTGTACAAACAAACACAATTGTACATTGAACTATTGACAAAACCATACTAGGTAAATGACTGTACATTCATTGGAGGGGGTTGGGTTAGGATATTTACAGGGGCCAGTGTTGAATTGCAGTCTCCCGTAGGTGTCCCTTGAGAGAGGTTTTGAAAGTGGGTAGTGATCCACATTCCTTTACAGCTTTGGGTAGGGCGTTCCACATTGATGTGGCATAATTGCGAAACGTGTTTAGTCCCTTATTTGAGCCGAATCTGGGTTTAACATGATTTGTGGAGCTCCCTCTGGTGTTGTGATCGTGGTATTCACTGACCTTTGGGAAGTATTTTGACATGTACATGGGTACCTTGGTCGTGTAGTGTATCTTGTAGACCAGGCCCATTGCAAGTTGTTGTACTCTGTCGTCTACTCTAAGCCATCCTAGGTTGTCAAAGTGGGCAGGGGTGAGGTGGGTTCTAGGAGTAAGGTCAAGCAGTAGTCTGACCAGTTTGTTTTGAGATGTTTGTAATTTTGTTTTTAGCGCCTTTGAGGTGCTTTGGTACCATGAGGTGCAAGCATAGTCGTAGTACCCTTGAATGAGTGCTCCTGCCAGAGTCTTCAGGGTGTTCTTGTTTACCAGAGAGGAGATCCGGTACAAGAATCGAGTTCGTTGGTTGACTTTTTTTATTACATTGGATGCCATTTTGTCACAGGAGAGATTAGCCTCTAGGATGGAACCCAGGTAGGTAATTTCATCTTTCCCTGTGACAATATTGTCACCCACTGTAACTGAGAAGCCGTCGGTCTTGCTGAGTTTGTTATTTGAACCGAAGAGAATGGACTCTGTTTTGAAGGCGTATGCTATGGAACAATATGTGCTTGGGTTTTCAGAAAAAGGCCAGCTATGTGACGCTAATCTCTAGTTAGTATCGTGTATTGCATCAGTGTAATAAGTGTAAGCACAGCAGTTCCGTGTGGATGAAAGGTGCATACGATCAAATACTTTGACTGATACGACCGAAATCGGTTTCGTCTGGACATGGCCTGAAGCACACTGGGCCTGATCTCAGTTATCAACCACAGCAAAGGTCTGTCTGTCTGTCTGTGTATCTGTCTGTGTGTGTCTCTCTCTGTCTGTCTGTCTGTCTGACTGCCTGTCTCTATTGCTGCTGCTGTGTGTGTGTGTGTATCTCTCTCTCTCTATCTCTCTCTCTCTCACACCCCTCTCTCTTCCTGAGGCGTAAGAGTCAATATTTGAGGATCTGTAGCAGCTCTCCACCACTTCAAAGGGCTCAGAGGGAGCAGAGAGAACAGAACTTTTAGTCCTCCTTCAGCACCAGGAGAACAGAATCTTTAAGGCTCCTTCAGCACCAGGAGAACAGAATCTTTAAGGCGCCTTCAGCACCAGGAGAATAGAATCTTTAAGGCGCCTTCAGCACCAGGAGAACAGAATCTTTAAGGCGCCTTCAGCACCAGGAGAACAGAACCGTTAATGCTCCTTCAGAACCAGGAGAACAGAACATTTAATGCCTATGTCTATAGATCTGTGTTAAAATACATATTCTATCTCTGTTAGCCTTGACTAGTTAATATGATCAACTAGCTACAGCTCAGAAACACTAGGCGACAGTCTTAACAGTGTTCTTAGGCCTAACAAAATAATGGTTGGTTTCAGGTTGCCGACCGACCCTGCCGATTTAGGTGCGACCCAATATATTTTATGAGTTTTAAAAAAAAATTATATATTAAAAAAAAAAAATCCGTTTTTTTTTTTTTTTTTTTTTTTTTTTTTAGAATAAAGTTTCATAGAAATCTTAGTCAAACATTTAGTATTATGGATATTAAACATGCTGGCAGAGTACATGCATCCATGTTGTTGTGAACATTTTAACCCTTTCACTGCCACACGACAGCCGGTTAACCCTTTCACTGTGACAATACAGAAGGTTAGCCCTTTACTATCACACAACCGACGGCGATGCTCCATCATTAGCATCATTAGCTCCGCATCCGCGGAGCTAATGATGCTAATGATGGAGCATCGCCGTCGGTTGTGTGATAGTAAAGGGCTAACCTTCTGTCGTGTGGCAGTGAAAGGGTTAATTAAATAAAGAAATTCCCTATCCATAGTCGCCGTGGGAAAGAATAAAAAAAAAAAAAAAAAAAAAAAAAATCCCTACCTACCCATGGCCAAACTGACAACCAACCTGAAACCAACTATTATTTTTGTTAGGCCTAATGTGAAGACACAACAAAGTCCCCGGAGCCCATCTTTGTTTTCATTTTCTCACTAGGGCATATTTTTTGTTTACCTTTCTTGTCATATCTGGTATCTTATGTACGTCATGTCGATTATGTATTTATGGTAAGTTCTGACCAGAGCTCTTTTTCACTTTCTGGTCAGATGTTCGTGTGTCTGATTGTAAACTGAGCTATGTGAACTATGTTCTATATTTTCATATATACAAATTGATCCATCTGAATTCCTACAGCTTCACTGTTTGGCTCATTTGAAATATTCCACAACAGCCTTTAATGCTCCTTCAGAACCAGGAGAACAGAGCCTTTAGTGCTCCTTCAGAACCAGGAGAACAGAGCCTTTAGTGCTCCTTCAGAACCAGGAGAACAGAGCCTTTAGTGCTCCTTCAGAACCAGGAGAACAGAGCCTTTAGTGCTCCTTCAGAACCAGGAGAAGAGCCTTTAAGGCTCCTTCAGAACCAGTAGAACAGAACCTTTAGTGCTCCTTCAGAACCAGGAGAACAGAACCTTTAAGGCTCCTTCAGCACCAGGAGAACAGAGCCTTTAGTGCTCCTTCAGAACCAGGAGAACAGAACCTTTAAGGCTCCTTCAGAACCAGGAGAACAGAGCCTTTAGTGCTCCTTCAGAACCAGGAGAACAGAACCTTTAAGGCTCCTTCAGCACCAGTAGAACAGAACCTTTAGTGCTCTTTCAGCACCAGGAAAACAGAACCTTTAAGGCTCCTTCAGCACCAGGAGAACAGAGCCTTTAATGCTCCTTCAGAACCAGGAGAACAGAGCCTTTAGTGCTCCTTCAGAACCAGGAGAACAGAGCCTTTAGTGCTCCTTCAGAACCAGGAGAAGAGCCTTTAGTGCTCCTTCAGAACCAGGAGAACAGAGCCTTTAGTGCTCCTTCAGAACCAGGAGAAGAGCCTTTAGTGCTCCTTCAGAACCAGGAGAACAGAGCCTTTAGTGCTCCTTCAGCACCAGGAGAACAGAGCCTTTAGTGCTCCTTCAGAACCAGGAGAACAGAGCCTTTAGTGCTCCTTCAGAACCAGGAGAACAGAGCCTTTAGTGCTCCTTCAGAACCAGGAGAAGAGCCTTTAGTGCTCCTTCAGAACCAGGAGAACAGAGCCTTTAGTGCTCCTTCAGAACCAGGAGAAGAGCCTTTAGTGCTCCTTCAGAACCAGGAGAAGAGCCTTTAGTGCTCCTTCAGAACCAGGAGAAGAGCCTTTAGTGCTCCTTCAGAACCAGGAGAAGAGCCTTTAGTGCTCCTTCAGCACCAGGAGAACAGAGCCTTTAAGGCTCCTTCAGAACCAGGAGAACAGAGCCTTTAGTGCTCCTTCAGAACCAGGAGAAGAGCCTTTAGTGCTCCTTCAGCACCAGGAGAACAGAGCCTTTAGTGCTCCTTCAGAACCAGGAGAACAGAACCTTTAGTGCTCCTTCAGAACCAGGAGAAGAGCCTTTAGTGCTCCTTCAGAACCAGGAGAACAGAGCCTTTAGTGCTCCTTCAGAACCAGGAGAACAGAGCCTTTAGTGCTCCTTCAGAACCAGGAGAAGAGCCTTTAGTGCTCCTTCAGAACCAGGAGAAGAGCCTTTAGTGCTCCTTCAGAACCAGGAGAAGAACCTTTAGTGCTCCTTCAGCACCAGGAGAACAGAGCCTTTAGTGCTCCTTCAGAACCAGGAGAACAGAGCCTTTAGTGCTCCTTCAGAACCAGGAGAACAGAGCCTTCAGAACCAGGAGAACAGAGCCTTCAGAACCAGGAGAACAGAGCCTTCAGAACCAGGAGAACAGGGCCATAAAGTGGGGCACAAGAGCTCCTCGTAGGAAAGAGGAGTTTGTGTGCATTAGAGGTGTACCCATACCAGGATAATAATGTCCAGTGTCACCTATACCAGTGTCAATAATGTCACAGACACCAAGAAGCGAGTACTGGCACAATGCGATTCAATCATAATGGAAGGATTATCTATAGGTTTAATCTGAAAATAAAATCAAAGGTTGGCATTTGATTAGATTAGATTAGATTAAAACCAAATAAAATCTATAAAGGATGTTTCCCCCAAAAATTGTCCACAGAGGATTCCCACAGGATAGAGTAGCTGTCAAACATGTTCAATAATAAGATATGGTTATATTATGAGAGGGCAGGTGATCAAATGCACACAAATACTTATTTTAGCAAGAGCTTTGTTCCCACAGCCATACAAGCTTTAAACAAAGTAACATTTTAAAGGAAAACTCCAACATTTTGGGAGATTAGCTTATTTGCCATCTACCCTGTAGTTAGACAAGAAGATACATACCTTTTTCTTCTCTGTGCATGCAGTAGGAATAGGAAGACGTTGGGAACTAGGCTAATGGAGGAACCTACTTCCAGTGACTGACGCTAAGCTAGGCTAACGGTGCGTGTCTTCCTACTCCTACTGCATGCACAGAGAAGAAAAAGGTATGTATCTTCTTGTCTAACTCCAGGGTAGATGCCAAATAAGCTAATTTCCCAAAATGTTGGAGTTTTCCTTTAAGTTACATGAAATCGGGTGGCTGGGTGGCGCAGCGGACATTGCGCTCGTCACCAACGCAAGAGACACCGGTCTCGAATCCGTCTGTCAGCATTGCCTCCGGCTTGGGCCGGCCGTCATACTGACTCAATTGGCAGAGTCAGCGGGAGGGGAGTCGATGGGTGGTAGTCTGGTCGTTGTAAACAGCGACTCCTACAGGTCGGTCAGGGCGCCTGCACAGCAAAGAAATGGCGGGGGCAGTTTGAGCCTCCCACACGTTACACCTCGCCAATGAGTGTCCGCGCTGGCAGGTGAAAAGAAGTGACTGGCTGCCTCCACATGTATCGGAGGGGACATGTGATGGGCTTCTATCCTCCCTACGACCGGCCAGTGGGTGGCACATGCGAGCAACGATCAGGACAGGGGAGGGAGAATTGGCACGAGAGGAAATTGGGATGGGAGAAAAATCACAGAAAAAGTAGGTCAACATTTTTTTTTTTACATGAAATCCAGTCTGTGTTATATATAGAGTGTCAATCCATGCCTTTGTCTCTGATGTGTGACCCCTGTAAATAAGTGTATAACTGATAAGGCATATTGTTTACACTGCCTATTTTAACTTTTCTACTGTACAATAATTGTATTTATGTCTTCTACTATTACGATGCCCATGTATTTATGTCTTCTACTATTACCATGCCCATGTATTTATATCCTCTACTATTACCATGCCCATGTATTTATATCCTCTACTATTACCATGCCCATGTATTTATGTCTTCTACTATTACCATGCCCATGTATTTATATCCTCTACTATTACCATGCCCATGTATTTATGTCTTCTACTATTACCATGCCCATGTATTTATGTCTTCTACTATTACCATGCCCATGTATTTATGTCTTCTACTATTACCATGCCCATGTATTTATGTCCTCTACTATTACCATGCCCATGTATTTATGTCCTCTACTATTACCATGCCCATGTATTTATGTCTTCTACTATTACCATGCCCATGTATTTATGTCTTCTACTATTACCATGCCCATGTATTTATGTCCTCTACTATTACCATGCCCATGTATTTATGTCCTCTACTATTACCATGCCCATGTATTTATGTCTTCTACTATTACCATGCCCATGTATTTATGTCTTCTACTATTACCATGCCCATGTATTTATGTCCTCTACTATTACCATGCCCATGTATTTATGTCTTCTACTATTACCATGCCCATGTATTTATGTCCTCTACTATTACCATGCCCATGTATTTATGTCCTCTACTATTACCATGCCCATGTATTTATGTCTTCTACTATTACCATGCCCATGTATTTATGTCTTCTACTATTACCATGCCCATGTATTTATGTCCTCTACTATTACCATGCCCATGTATTTATGTCTTCTACTATTACCATGCCCATGTATTTATGTCTTCTACTTTTACCATGCCCATGTATTTATGTCCTCTACTATTACCATGCCCATGTATTTATGTCTTCTACTATTACCATGCCCATGTATTTATGTCTTCTACTATTACCATGCCCATGTATTTATGTCCTCTACTATTACCATGCCCATGTATTTATGTCTTCTACTTTTACCATGCCCATACCTTCTTTATGTATTTATTATGTATTGCCTGAATTTATGTATTGTACTATTATCATGACCATTCCTTCTTTATGGATGTATTATGTATTACCTGTATTTATGTATTCTACTATTACCATGCCCATACCTTCTTTATGTATTTATTATGTATGTACCCTCAGCCTCATTGTAAACAAGGGCTTGCCCTCAATAAACTCTTGGGTTTGAAATAAAGATTGAATATAAAAACACAACTCAGGTCCGGAACACGTTGTTTGACTTGTAGAGGATTTTGGAGAAACACAAACACACACACGCACGCACGCACGCGTGCGCACACACACACACACACACACACACACACACACACACGCGCGCACGCACGCACACACACACACACACACACGCACACACACGCACGCACGCACACACACGCACGCACGCACACACACACGCACACACGCACACACACACACACACACGCACGCACGCACACACACACACACACACACAGAACTGCCACAGTTTTAAAAGGTAGTGAAATAGAGTGAAATAATAATGGTCCATAATATACCTTTCATTGGATTTCAAAGGTGGCTCTGTGTGAGCCAGCTGAGGGTTTCCTATTGGACCCCTCTGGGAGCGTTTACATGCCAGCCGCTGGTGGAGGGAGTCAAGAGGACCCACTGACTGACTGCCAGGGGTTTGAAAAGAGAAGGGCCGATGAACGCAGCACGCCGGTGATTACTCTGCTGAATGGACCTGTCTCAAAACCCTGCCCCTTTTCTTGATCCTCCAATCACAACTGTCGCTTACCTCGGACAAACTTGGTTTGTCCGAGGTAAGCGACAGTTGTGATTGGAGGATCAAGAAAAGGGGCAGGGTTTTGAGACAGGTCTATTGGATAATTACATTAATTGAAAATTGATGATATAAGGCACACTGGGTCAAAAGGGGATGACAACAGCGGTCAGATGTGTAATCGTGTTCCTACAAGTTCACGTTTGTGCAAAAGAGCAGCTGCTTGTGTTATCGATGAACATGTTTAATCTCTAAGGCGAGGCAAGTTTATCTATAGAGCATGTGTCGTACGCCAAGGCCATTCAACTTTACATGAGGTAGATACAAATAATAAAGGTCAAGCTATTAAGAGTCAGAGTGCAATTATTAGCAGCAATAAACATTTTCAATTAAATTAATTAGTAGCCAGATTTGGGGGCCGATCTGGGACCAGTATGACTTACTAACATAGTGTCACCTGTATCACTCTACAACTCTGTACATACATCTTGTGATAGGAAAATATTATCATGTCATATAGATCTGTGTTAAACATATTCTATCTCCGATAGCCTTGACTAGTTAATATGATCAACTAGCTACAGCTCAAAGGCACTAGGCGACAGTCTTAACAGTGTTCTTAAACAACAGCCAAGAGGAGATACGAGAGGTCCAAGTTTATTTTCGACTCCAGTTCTAGTGTGAAGACACAACAAAAGTTGTTCACTACAAACTTATTTTGTTGTACTGCACTTGTGCTGTATAATGACAAAACATTTGAATCCAATCTAATCTATCTAAGACATGGCAGTGGAGTTAAGTTTGACTGAGGGGTTATTAAACGTGTATTTCTTCAGGACAAATCACAGGAGGATTAAAAGCTTTCGTTTGTCTCGATGTCAGCAGTGAACGAACCGTTGAGAAACAGACAGCCGCTGTAGCTGCCCAACAGCATCCTGCTGGCCCTCTGGCCGGATGCTAATGATATAGCAGTACAATTATGTCATTATATCTGCTGGGCAGCCCTTTCCAGAGGAGGAGGGGGGGGGGGGGGTGAGGGAGGGAAGGCCTGGACACATACACAGAGAGCTTGGTGTGGTGGTGGTGGTGTGTGTGTGTCGGGGTATGTAGGATTTTTCATCGCCTAGACGACCGCGCGGTAATCCCCGACGACTCCTTCCATACTTAGGAAATACTTCCTTCCTTCGGACTGACAGAAGAAGTGATTCCTATTCCTATTCTCCAAACAGCTACAGTGAAACAAGAGAGAAGCGCGTAGCGAGAGTACGGACCCTATGCCCGCCCGCTTCGATATCCACAACAACGGTAAACGCGCGGAGGGACTTTTTCACGAGAAACCGCTCGTCTGTGTCCCTCGCTTCCCGTTGGCGACGGTTGCAAAAAAAATGCAAATCAAACGTTCTGCCGCGCTCTCACATTGAGTTAATTTATAATAACCTTTATTTATGTATTCCATTTACAGCTGTGTGCTATTATGACCTGCAATCAGTCTGGGATTTATGGCCACTGTACCGCTGTTATCAATCAAGGCGAAGCACCAATCAAAGCGATTGTGATTTGTCCGGAGAGCAGCATGAGCTTTGGTTCATGGCTGAATATATATATATATATATATCACTCTCTATCATAACACTCTTGATAGCCGAATGGTGACCCCCCCCCCCCCCCCCCCCCCTCGCTCCTCCTCCTGCAGAGCAAACAGTATGGTGGGACGATTACACTGTTACTCTCCGTGCAGATAAACATTGTGTGAAGAGGAAAAACATATAAAATTGCCATCAAGGTACAGCTCCTATTTAACTGCGTGCCGTATAATCCAATCTAGAGGTCTGGCCTGCAGACAAAAGCCAGAGGCAATAAATCTCCATTTCAAACGGGCAACTCCAGAGACAAACAATGTGAAGTGCTGACAAGTGTGTGTATTTTTAGAGCTCATTGCTGCCTGCTGTGCTGTGTTGTGTGCTGTGTGTGTGTGTGCTGTGTGTGCTGTGTGTGCTGTGTGTGTGTGTGTGTGTGTGTGTGTGTGTGTGTGTGTGTGTGTGTGTGTGTGTGTGTGTGTGTGTGTGTGTGTGTGTGTGTGTGTGTGTGTGGGTGTGGGTGTGTGCATGTGCTTGCCTGTTCGGCCACAGCCTCAGAGCAGAGGAACGGTCCAGTGTTGACACTAGTGTGTAAACTGAAGCTCTGGAAGCATTTCTATGTAAACACACACACGGATACACACACACAGATACACACACACAGATACACACACACAGATACACACACACAGATACACACACACAGATACACACACACAGATACACACACACAGATACACACACACAGATACACACACACAGTTTCTCAGCTAGATAAGGAACTGTTACGACCCTGGCTCAAAGGCCCGCAACCTATGTGCAAACCAACACCAAAACCCCGTGCTCAAACTCAAAATGCTACTCTATCAAGGAATTACTTGGTGCAAACTAAAGTACAAGGACTGGAAGACGTGACAGCTCTTCCTCTAAACCACAGACCCTGCATGTGTGTGACCAGGGCTGGTTTTAAAGCTCCCAGCAGGTAACCAATCAGCACTAATTAACTAATTGGCAGCCCTCACCTGCATGCCCCGTGACACAGGAGTGATCAGGCCTGCATGCACAGTGACACAGGAGTGATCAGGCTCCTGGTACATAACACCTCCCCCACCAAACTGGTTGCCCCAGAGGCAACCACCACACAACAACCCATAAACAAAAACAAAAAAAACAACTGTGACCCATTAGTTGTCAGGGCCACTACCACAACAGCGATAGCGGGTCGGCCCCTGTCGAACACGACCACCAACCGTGTTGTATGCTCCCCTTCAACAGGCCCCTCCACCGATACCGACCTGTCAAAAATAGACTGCAAACCAAAATCAATCTGAGAACTAATCTCACTGCGCTCAACAGAACAGAACACAGCAAAACAAAAACCATAGATCACTGATACCACCACCGCACCCATATCCATCCCACCTGGCACTGGCAGTTCAGGATACTGCAAACCGTGAACATCCAGAGTAGGATGTACCGCCTCAGGTACAGCCCCACCGTCCCTGGAACATGGCAGTACGTCAGTCACAAAAACGTCTGGAACACCATCTAAAATGGCGTCACCCAAAAGAACATTGTCCTGATCAAAATCAAAATGGCTGCCACTCAACAGACCAGGTCGCGAAGGCGGCTCCTGCTCCACAGGACACAGGTAACTAGGTTGACCATCACACCTAGTGCATGGCAGAGAATCAGTGTGGACATGTGGATCAATGTCAGAATCATCAACTGACATACTGGGACCATCTCCTGCCACATGCTTCTCCGGCACGCATGTCAACTCTGGTTTCACCACCGGGCCTAACACAAAGGCACAATCAAGAGAATCATTATGCAGAGGTACATCCACAGTGTGCTTTCCAAAATTCTCAACAGGTACACATTTTAATCCAACAAAGAATGTGTCACTAAGTGTAATGTCCCAAGTCGAAGTATCAGCAACATCACTTTTGTCCTTTGACATTTCCCGTGCCACAGCACACACAGGGAACACTCCTGGATGTTTCTGTGCCAGCTCATTAGGGACCTCAGAAACCACAGGAATGGGAGTTACAACCGGAGTAGCCAACACTTTGTCACCAGCCAAATCATTCCCTAGAATGAAGGACACCCCCTTTATGGTAATGTGAGAACATACCCCCACAACAACATTGCCTGATACTAAGGGAGAATTGAGCGTGACCTCATGCAAAGGTGCATCCACAAATCCACCCCCAAAGCCCCGAACAACGACACCGGAATCCAAATTGTTATAGCCTGTTTGGACTCTAGTGCATTAGTCAGGGAAACAAATCCATCCATCATAAATCTTGAGGAACCCTCAAGCTCTTTGTCCACACGTTTGATACTTCCCCCATCACCATCTAACGTTGGCATAGGCGTTCTGCATATGGTTTCTACCAGAGCCACGGTTCTGACATTTTTCTGCTCAAGCACCGGGCACCCAGCAACGATATGACCAGGTTCTTTACAGTAGAAACAGATAATCCCTTCTGGGAATGCACCAGCAGAACCACCCCGCCTAGGAGGTGAAGTTAACTGACCAGCAGACACAGGTTTTGGGAAACGGCCCCCCTGAACAGGACGCCTATCCCCGGACTCAACGCGGTAGTCCTCCAAAAACACGGACTTGTGTGTCAACACGAACTCATCAGCGAAGACAGCAGCGTCGCCTATCTTCGATACCTTACGCTCATTTAGATGTGTGGAAACGGTATCAGGAACACATCTTTTAAATTCCTCTAGGAGAATCAACTGCCTAAGCTGCTCTCTTGACTCTGCCTTCTGAGAAGTGCACCACCTGTCAAACAGGTTCTCCTTCTCCCTTCCAAATTCAACATAAGACTGTCCCTCCGACCTGCGATAACCTCTAAAACGCTGACGATAGGCCTCGGGGACCAACTCATAAGCCCTCAATATGGAAGCTTTAACAAGCTCATAATCAGCGCTTTGTTCAAGGGACAGAGCAGTATAGGCTTCTTGTGCCCTACCAACTAAAACACATTGCAGCAGCAGTGTCCAGGCGGTATCAGGCCACTTCAATGTGGTTGCCACCCGTTCGAAAAGGGGAAAATATCTTTCCACGTCTTTCTCAAAAAATGGAGGCACCATCCTAATATTCCTGCCTACATCAAAACCGGAATGTGACTCTGAATGCAGAGCACCCGCCTGCAAGGCAGCATGCTTAAATTCAAGCTCCTTCTGCGCACGCTCGTGCTCCAGCAGCATTTGTTTCTCCTTAAGCTCCCGCTCCTGCTCACGCTCCTCTCTCCTCTCTTTAAGCTCACGCTCCTCTCTCCGCTCTCTCTCCTTAAGCTCACGCTCATGCTCACGCTCCTCTCTCCTCTCCTTAAGCTCACGCTCCTCTCTCCTCTCCTCACGCTCCTGTAGCAGCTGTCTTTCCTTAAACTCCAACTCTCTAATCCTGCACTCAGCCTCTGCACCAGGTAATAGCGGAGACGCGTCAGACAAAGGAAGCTCCTCCACCCTCTCCTCAAGCACCTGCCCTCTAATGAGCAACATCCTTAAAGCACTCAAGGCAGTCGGCTTCAAACGTTTTTCACTTGCAGTAAGCTCTACCCTGTAGTGTACAGCAAGTTCTAGAAGTTGTTCCTTGGAAAACTTCCCCAACATATCATGAGACGGGCGATCAACAAAGTCCTTGATGGAAGCCATCGTTACTGTACCAGTCACCACAAGCTACTCACTTTACTCTACAGTCACGAAGAACCACTAACGAACCGCGAAGAACCACTAAAGAACCACTGAAAAACCACTAAAGAACCACTGAAGAACCACGAAGAACCACTGAAGAACCATGAAGAACCACTGAAGAACCACTGAAGAACCACTGAAGAATGCTAATGCCAATAATAACAACCATAAAGGGACGCGGTGGAAATGTGTGCTCTACTGAGCGCACCTTTCTAATTTGCAAAAAAAAATAAAATAAAAAACAACCACCCTGAAATAAATAGATGTGTCATACACGCAGGGTGTTAGGTGCTAACAGGTATGCTAACCAAACACTCAAACCAAACAAAACAAATACAACAAACAATTTCAAACAGGTGGCCCTTCTAACCTGATATGACTACTTATGCTTCTACATCTAAACTGCAGTCACAACCGGCCCACCACATGTCTACCCTAAGAAACACTAAATCAGGCCCTACCACACTACCTGTGTTTTCTGGCTCCCTAATCTACCTACCCTTAAGCTAATGTCCTGTAGACCTAACCATCTTCAACCACACCTGCTACCAGCCAAAGATCATATTTGACCATCCACCCGTCCAGTACATGGTATGGTACCAGACAAGTAGATGGTGCTAATCCCTTCCCTGACTGCCCCAGGAGTATGTGGTACACAGGAAGCTAACCAACAACCAGAAAATAATGTCCCTATCTACATGTGGTGCCCACTAAACTATATATTTTAACAGCATAAGTAGTCACATCAAATTACAAACAAATAAGGCATACTCACCTGTTTGATGAAACGGCTCAAGCCCCCACGCTACATAATATGTAACGAACACCACCCCAAACCATAACACCATGACACCCCGTGTAACACAAAAAAAAAACACCAAACAAATTGCTAGGGGTAAATATCCCGGACGAGCGCCCAACTGTTACGACCCTGGCTCAAAGGCCCGCAACCTATGTGCAAACCAACACCAAAACCCCGTGCTCAAACTCAAAATGCTACTCTATCAAGGAATTACTTGGTGCAAACTAAAGTACAAGGACTGGAAGACGTGACAGCTCTTCCTCTAAACCACAGACCCTGCATGTGTGTGACCAGGGCTGGTTTTAAAGCTCCCAGCAGGTAACCAATCAGCACTAATTAACTAATTGGCAGTCCTCACCTGCATGCCCCGTGACACAGGAGTGATCAGGCTTGCATGCACAGTGACACAGGAGTGATCAGGCTCCTGGTACATAACAGGAACGTAAAGAACTCAAAAACAATAAACAACAGGAGCTCCAGAATGTCAACAGGAATTTTGAAGCAGACGCTGCCTCCCTGCCGCGTGATTTTTTTTCCGTAGCCGCAGTTTGCGGAGACGCTCTCTGATTGGCCACTGACGTTTCTGGTCATGTGACATGTGCGCCCAATCGCGTGACGCCTGTGTCTTTGCCCATTTCCGCCTCGAACAGCATGCAAACTACCTAACGCCTAGTTTATCACTGGTTAAGCTTAGGCGACTCTTTCGGAGTTGGTTAAGGTTAGAGTTTGGAATCAGGGCTGGTGTTCTATCGCCATGTTCTAAGACAAACTCTAACCTTAACCAACTTCGAAAGAGTGCCTAAGCTTAACCGGTGAAAGAAACAGGCGTCACACGATTGGCCGCACATGTCACACGACCAGAAACGTCAGTGGCCAATCAGAGAGCGTCTCCGCAAACTGCGGCTACGAAAAAAAATCTCGCCTCCCTGCCTCCTCCTGGCATGTTTCCTGTCCAGGTATGTGATGAGATCATCTTTTAAATGTGCCCAAGTTGTTCTTAACAGTTTATCGTCAAATGGTATAAAGTACTATAGTCACAAAAAGTTTTGTTGTTGTTGGTGTTGTTTTTTTGCCATACAATATCGTGCCACAGTTTAACACTTTCTGCGCCAACCCCGAGATTTCTCGGGTTATCTCGCCAGCGGTTGACCACCAAAAACCAAAAAATTTCTCGGGTTTTCATCGTTTTTTCTTTTATTCTATTTTTTTATTCTATGCAGTCTCACGGACCTCGTGTATCATTGGGACTCATTCTGAGATGCAGAGAGTGCAATACCGGCCAAATCCTGCTAGGTGGCAGTATCGCCTACCCTTTTAAACCTTATTTCACACGGTGTGTTGCATCGTATGTCCGGGCGGAGAATTTAGACCAAGCCAAGTAAATCGCTTCATCCGAGCACTTTGAAAATGCGTTCAGCACACTTTTTTTGCATATTTTGTGCCAGTTCATGTCAGGGACCCGAGGGACATCAATACTGGTAATCGCGATCAGACAATTGGAATATTCTTTTTGGGATACCTCCTAGTAAAGGTAAGGAATATATGACATCAATCCTACTTTGATCCAACAATGATTTCACATTGATATGTAGTATTAAAAATAATGCCGTTGCTGACGATCAGAGCATAAAAAAACGACCCCCCCCCCCCCCCTTTGATGCATTCATGATGAAACATAATACCTATTATATACCTTTGATTTGGAAATAGTAACGTGTTATCCCGTGGTGAATATTGTATAGTTTCAGAGTAATCCGGGCTAATTCCTGGTAGCTGAGTTATGGAGCGCTATGTGCATTTTGCGAAAGTCGTTTGCGTTGCTCGCCTGGACACGATATAATTTCCTAATCAAAGGTAGCAACGGCATATGTTTTGAATACAACATACGTTGATCGTTGCGATCGATGTGAAATCATTGTAGGATCAAAGTAGGATTGATGTCATATAGTCCTTACCTTTGATAGGAGGTATTGCAAAAAGAATATTCCAATTGTCTGATCGCGATTTCCAGTATTGATGTACATCGGGTCCCTGACATGAAATGGCACAAAATATGGATCAAGGTGCTCGGATGAAACGTTTCACTTGCCTGGGTGCAAATTCTCTGCCCGGACCATATAAAATGTAACACACGGTGTGAAATAAGGTTTCAAAGGGTAGGCGATACTGCCCCCTAGCAGTATACTCGTTATTGGCGGTTAACTGCTGGTGACCAATAACGAGTATACTCGTGAGTGGCGCAGAAAGTGTTAACACATCATATCATGACTATATCTAGGCTACAATAAATAACGAACGCCGGGGCGGATAGGTATATGGGGCGCTGTTTCCCCACAGATCAGCAATTGTGAAACTAGGGTGAAAACACAATATGAATATGTTTTAGAAAAAAGGTAAAAATTGTATGACAAATCAAGCCTCGAGATGTCACGAATGACAACAGGGGCAGTGCGTACGTGTAATTAACTTGAGAGGCGGATGGCAGGCTAACGCCGGCCGGCTTGCCTGATACAGAGGCTGCTGCCAGATGAGAGCGGAGCGTCTTGTTGTGGTCGGACTGACTGTGTTGTTTCACCAGACCCCAGCGTCTTGGTGTGGCTGGACTGACTGTGTTGTTTCACCAGACCCCAGCGTCTTGTTGTGGTTGGACTGACTGTGTTGTTTCACCAGACCCCAGCGGCTGGACTGACTGTGTTGTTTCACCAGACCCCAGCGGCTGGACTGACTGTGTTGTTTCACCAGACCCCAGCGTCTTGGTGTGGCTGGACTGACTGTGTTGTTTCACCAGACCCCAGCGTCTTGGTGTGGCTGGACTGACTGTGTTGTTTCACCAGACCCCAGCGTCTTGTTGTGGTTGGACTGACTGTGTTGTTTCACCAGACCCCAGCGTCTTGTTGTGGTGGGACTGACTGTGTTGTTTCACCAGACCCCAGCGGCTGGACTGACTGTGTTGTTTCACCAGACCCCAGCGGCTGGACTGACTGTGTTGTTTCACCAGACCCCAGCGGCTGGACTGACTGTGTTGTTTCACCAGACCCCAGCGTCTTGTTGTGGTGGGACTGACTGTGTTGTTTCACCAGACCCCAGCGTCTTGTTGTGGTGGGACTGACTGTGTTGTTTCACCAGACCCCAGCGTCTTGTTGTGGTGGGACTGACTGTGTTGTTTCACCAGACCCCAGCGTCTTGTTGTGGTGGGACTGACTGTGTTGTTTCACCAGACCCCAGCGTCTTGTTGTGGTGGGACTGACTGTGTTGTTTCACCAGACCCCAGCGTCTTGTTGTGGTGGGACTGACTGTGTTGTTTCACCAGACCCCAGCGTCTTGTTGTGGTGGGACTGACTGTGTTGTTTCACCAGACCCCAGCGTCTTGTTGTGGTGGGACTGACTGTGTTGTTTCACCAGACCCCAGCGTCTTGTTGTGGTGGGACTGACTGTGTTGTTTCACCAGACCCCAGCGGCTGGATTGTTGCAGGGTATTGACTCTGAATAATCCTGCCCCACTCTAAATCCTCATCCTCCGACTTCAAACGCTGTGTAAAGACTTTCAATAGATTCTGGCACACTCCCAACTCTCTCTCTCTCTCCCTCTCTCTCTCTCTCTCTCTCTCTCCATCATTCTCTCGTTCTTTTTACTCTGTCTCTTTCGCTCTGTCCTCCCCTGGATCAGCTGTCCGGTCCCTGAAGCACAAAGACGAGCCCCGATTCTGTGGGAATCTTGAGGAGGAGGGCCCCCTCTCTGGCTCACACGCACTCACACATGCACACACACATACACACACACACACACACACACACACACACACACACACACACACACACACACACACACACACACACATATGGGCGCGCGCATACAGATGCACACATGATAATGGTCTCTATGAACTGAAAATGGGGGACCCTGATGTAAACAAGACAAACATCTTTCTCTGGTCTGCATCCCCTTAACAATTGTGTGTATTGATCTGTACTGTATTGTACCCATTCTGCAATCTGTTAAATAAAGTGTTCATTCATTCATTCATTCATTCATTCATTCATTCATTCATTCATTCATTCATTCATTCATTCATTCACACGTAAACATACACACACACAAACTAACTCTTTCTATCTCTCTCACACACACAAGCACATATGCACGCACGTACACATACACATACACACACACACACACTCTCTCTCTCTCTCACATGCACACACGCACTCCTCTTGTAAGGGGTAACAACAAAGAAGACAGAGCGGTAGTCTGAACAAAGAGAGGCTGCTAAATGAAGGGTCCTGAGTTCACACACAGGACTGAATGGAGCTGAGAATCAACCAATCAACACTTCAAACCAACAAGCATCACTTCCTGTGTCATACATCATCTATGCAGTGATATATCTACAGTACTATTCATGTAGAGTTTGCTCTGAACTAGGAAAAACTGCTTTTTCCTTTGATGCTTCCATCACCTGGAATGCCCTCCGACTGACTCTGAAGCTGAAGGTTTTTCATTCCCTTGCTATTGTATTTAAAAGTATGATTTTTTATTGTTTATTTTTATTTGTGCCTATATGTATGACATTGCTGATAAACTGTCTTGTTATAAGCTTGTTGTCACTGTAAATTAAGGTAACCTCAGTGTCTTACAGTACGAGTTGAAATAAACGTTTGAAATTAAATTAAATGTGTTCATGTGTGTCTAGAATCAGTTGATACAGTGTTTTTTTCACAAGCCACAGCCACTCTGGCAGCCAGATGCCTTTAAAAAGGATAATGGTTATATGTGTCAATTTATCCATTTGGTTCATCCTTTAGATCTTCCGGTGCCAAATGTATTAAGACTAGGGATGTTCGATATTGGCTTTTTTACCGATACCCATATACCGATATTGTCCAACTCTTAATTTCCGATACCGATATCAACCGATACCGATATATGCAGGCTTATCCCCCCCAATTTTTTTTATAATTTCAGGTAATTAACATTACATATATCTTGTTGTGGAATTAACACAACATATGCATACTTTTGACAATAAATAAAATCAGAATTTGTTCTTACTTGCTTGTCTGGGTAAATACAGGTTAAATAAATGTTAAAAAAAATATAAAAAAAATATAAATAAATTACGATTTTAAACCGATACCGATCATTTCCGATATCACATTTGAATGCCAATATCGGCCGATAATATCGGACATCCCTAATTAAGACACTTCATTGGTTCATCTCACTGGCATGAAGCTTTTTAATTAGATTAGATAAGATTAAAATGTATTGTCATACAGCACAGCACAGTACAGTACAACGAAAATAAGTTTGGCATCCAACCAGAGTGCAAGTGTAACATACACTGTGATTAAACTGGGTATAAAATATATAAATTAGAACTAATTGGTAATAGTATGTATGTACATAATTGTAGTATTAATATGTACACCATGTCAAAATGTGGGGTCACACTAGGGGCTGCCATTTTTTCCACCCACATTTTTTTTCTGAATCCTCTTATGACGTGCTCTCGCCACTTCCTCTCAGCAGCCACATGCCTTTTCCTAATCGCAAGCAATCCCAAAACTATTATTAATGTCATCGATTTGGTTTGGATAGTTTGTTTGTGGCGAGAGAGAGAGAGAGAGAGAGAGAGAGAGAGGGATTGATTGATTGATTGATTGATGATTGATTGATTGATGATTGATTGATTGATTGATTGATTGATTGATTGATTGATTGATTGAAAACTTTAATTAACAGAGTACAGTACAACTCAATACACATAATTTTTAATGGGATGCAGACCAGAGAAAGACTTTCGTCTTGTTTACATCAGGGTCCCCCATTTTCAGTTCATAATGACATTTATGACATACACAACATAGCTACAGGTATTCAGATATAAAAATCGAATCATCTAATCTAATCTAATCATGACATTTATGACATGTACATGACATACAGATATACAGTACTGTTACATTTGTGACATACAAGATATGCAAATATACAGTACTGTTAAACAGAGATCCTAACAGTAAATATATACATACGAGGGGGAGGGAAATGTACATTCAGAGGGGGTGGGAGGGTGTTCGGACATTTACAGGGGCCAGTTTCGAATTGCAGCCTCCTGTAGGTGCTCTTTTAGAGCGGTTTTGAAGGTGGGTATGGATTCACATTTTGACATGTACATGGATACCTTAGTGGTGTAATGTATCTTGTAGACCAGGCCCATTGCAAGTTGCTGTACTCTGTCGTCTACTCTAAGCAATCCTAGGTTGTCAAAATGGGCTGGGGTGAGGTGTGTTTTAGGAGTAAGGTCAAGCAGTAGTCTGACCAGTTTGTTTTGTGATGTTTGTAATCTTGTTTTAGTGCATTTTGGGTGCTTTGGTACCATGAGGTGCAAGCATAGTCGTAGTACCCTTGAATGAGTGCTCCTGCCAGAGTCTTCAGGGTATTCTTGTTTACCAGGGAGGAGATCCGGTACAAGAATGATCGAATCTTGTTCGTTGGTTGACTTTTTTTATTACATTGTTTGCCATTTTGTCACAGGAAAGCTTTGCCTCTAGGATGGACCCCAGGTATGTAATTTCATCTTTCCTTGTGACAATATTGTCACCCACTGTAACAGAGAAGTCGTTTGTCTTGCTGAGTTTGTTATTTGATGAGAGAGAATGGGCTCTGTTTTACCCAGGTGTAATGATAGTTTGTTATCTGCGAGCCAGGTGCAGATTCTGCGGAGTTCCGAGCTGAGGGCTTTTTCAACCTGCAACTTGTTCTTGTGAGAGACCAGCAGGGCTGAGTCATCCACGAACAGGAACAAGTTGCAGTCACAAGCTGACGACATGTAATTTGCATAAATTAGAAACAGTAACGGTCCTAGTATGCTTCCTTGTGGAACACCACAGCTCACAGGGAGGGGGGGGGTGGGATGTTCTGAAGCCACATTGGAATTCGTGGACTATTTCTTCCATAACTTTCGAGATGGAGGTAAGAATAGAAACAGGGCGGTAGTGGCCTGGGTCTAATTTGCTGCCTTTTTGTGCAGGGGGGGTCACTCTCGCAATTTTGAAGTATTTGGGGACGTGTCCCTGTTTTATGGAGAGGTTTATTATGTGTGTGATGACTGGGGTGGGCTGCTGAGTCTCTGAGGAATTTGGATGGGATATTGTCATGGTCAGTGGCCTTGTTAGGTTGGAGTACCTCAGCTGTCATTACCATTTCAAGTTTGAAGTCGTCTTTGCGGACCCCTAGGTTTTTGTAGTAGGCTAGGATGTGTTCTACCCCCAAAAAAGTGAGAGAGAGAGAGAGAGAGAGAGAGAGAGAGACAGTGGGAACACTAAATAGTTGTGGGGAGCATATGAGGCGTGCCTTGTTACTAAACAAACACAAATGCCACCTTTGGGAACACAACATTACTTGTAGCGTGATTACATTGCAGGACACTGAAGAGCAGACTGTGAACTAAAAGCTCTGACTGAGCTCCCATTTTGACTGGGAACACATCATTACTGCTCCAACACATAACATTTCAGCGGGTTGGAAGCAGCAGCCCCACACAGAGCTCTACCGGGAACTCTGCTGAATGGAATCCCATTACGGGTCAGTGTGGTACTCGTGAATTATTTTTTTAGAATGTTAATCTAGACCATTTAAGGACCATATAATTAGTTTTTGTTTTTTTGTAGAAGCGTGTACAGAGGACCGTTCACTTGTAAAACAGGCATCTCGAGTTAAGATAACATAAGATATTCCTTTATTGATTCCCATGGGGAAATGTCGGTGTCATGGGGGATTGATTGATTGATTGAAAAGTTTATTAACAGATTGCAGAATGGGTACAGTACAGTACAGCTCAATTAATACAATTGTTAAGGGGATGCAGACCAGAGAAAGACTTTCGTCTTGTTTACATCAGGGTCCCCCATTTTCAATTCATCATAACATATATGACATACATGACATACAGATAGACAGTACTGCTACATCTATACATTTATGACATATCAGATTTGCAAATACAGTACTGTTTGTGGGGAGGGGGGAGGGGAGGTACAAGTATGTCCTATATAAAAAGATTAGAAAAATAAACAGTGTAAACAAAGGTGCAGATGAGGGTCTGTATCAGTTATAGTATACATTACAATAAATATAGGCAATAAAGAATTTGAATTAGAGAGAGTTGTTCTGAACTGTGCTCTCTCACTCACACTAGACTCTAGTTTTAAAAAAAATTTGGCAACATATTTTGGATCAAGTTCAACAACGTGTGCTTTTATTTTGATATTCCTTAATTCCACATTGAAATTACGCAATTAAGCACCGTTCAGCGCCAATCACGAGTAAAGTCGGGTTTTAATCGTTATTTCTTTTATTAGCTATATCCATTCATTTTCATCCATCCAGCCTGATGTTATCATTGGGAATGGGTCTGAGTTCGCAAAAGGGCAAATACAGCCGCCTACGTCTTCCAGCCGGTATTGCACTCTATTAGAAATGGTGTAGTTTCTTTTCAGGGCCGATCTGAGCTGTGCGGGTGGGGTTTAAATACTCAGACGAGGCAGGCCTTTACAACGATGGCATGGTACACTAACCCCGCCCGCCCGTTCATGTGTAACGCTTGGTAATGTCGGGGACATGATCGATGTGGATAACTGGAATGGCGATCAGATAATTAAATTCTTTTTTTTGCATTACATCAGAGACCAGGTAAGGACTCTATATATAAAATCTTGCGTTGATCTGATATTTCTTTCTACCGTGATCGAAGCTGTCTGTGTGTGTGTGTGTGTGTGTGTGGCTGTGTGCCGTTGGGTGCAGGAGGTGGGGGCAGGGCCGCCTCAGGGGGTGTGCGAGCAGTGCGGTCGCACAGGGCCTCGCGGGAAGGGGGGCCTCGCAAAATAAAAAATAAAAAAAAATAAAATAAAAATATTTTTTATTTATTATTTTTTTTTTTTTTTTTTTTTTTTTTTGCGAGGCCCCCCTTCCCGCGAGGCCCTTTTTCATCACATACCTAAAATCTAGTTTTGCTTAAATGCTTATATATTTCACATTAGACACGTTTGTAGAATGTGTCTGACTTGTTCCTGGGTCTGCACCTGGGTCACTATTGGAGCTCTGGTGCTCTGCAGCAGGCATTGGTTTCAACGAAGGGAGTGGTTACTTACATCATAGTACGCCGCCGGAAACTTAAACGAAGAAGAAGAAGAAGAAGAAGAGTCAGCTGCGTTTGAATATTTCGCGCGTGCAGCTTTTTACTATTATGCTTAGTTATGCCAGCCAAGGTCGGTCATTATCAGTCGGTCAGTTTGATTGATTGATTGATTGATTGAAAACTTTATTAACAGATTGCAGAATGGGTACAATACAGTACAGCTCAATACACACAATTGTTAAGGGGATGCAGACCAGAGAAAGACTTTCGTCTTGTTTACATCAGGGTCCCCCATTTTCAATTCATCAGGACATATATGACATACATGACACAGATAGTCAGTACTGCTACATCTATACATTTATGACATACCAGATTTGCAAATACAGTACTGTTTGTGATACAGAAGGAGTCAAGAAAAGGGAGTATATACATTTGACGTAGAAACTGTACATTGGAGGAGGTTGGGTGGGGGGGGTTGGGTACATTGGGATATTGACAACCATACTGGGTAATTTACATTGGAGGTGGTTGGGGGGGGGGGGGCACACTGTATAAACAAGTAAAACTGTACATTGAGGGGGGGGGGGGGGAGACACTGTACAAACAAACAAAATTGTACATTGGACTATTGACAACCATACTAGGTAAATGACTGTACATTGGAGGGGGTTGGGTTAGGATATTTACAGGGGCCAGTGTTGAATTGCAGTCTCCCGTAGGTGTCCCTTGAGAGAGGTTTTGAAAGTGGGTAGTGATCCACATTCCTTTACAGCTTTGGGTAGGGCGTTCCACATTGATGTGGCATAATTGCGAAACGTGTTTAGTCCCTTATTTGAGCAGAATCTGGGTTTAACATGATTTGTGGAGCTCCCTCTGGTGTTGTGATCGTGGTATTCACTGACCTTTGGGAAGTATTTTGACATGTACATGGGTACCTTGGTCGTGTAGTGTATCTTGTAGACCAGGCCCATTGCAAGTTGCTGTACTCTGTCGTCTACTCTAAGCCATCCTAGGTTGTCAAAGTGGGCAGGGGTGAGGTGGGTTCTAGGAGTAAGGTCAAGCAGTAGTCTGACCAGTTTGTTTTGAGATGTTTGTAATTTTGTTTTTAGCGCCTTTGAGGTGCTTTGGTACCATGAGGTGCAAGCATAGTCGTAGTACCCCTGAATGAGTGCTCCTGCCAGAGTCTTCAGGGTATTCTTGTTTACCAGAGAGGAGATCCGGTACAAGAATCGAGTTCGTTGGTTGACTTTTTTTATTACATTGGATGCCATTTTGTCACAGGAGAGATTAGCCTCTAGGATGGAACCCAGGTAGGTAATTTCATCTTTCCTTGTGACAATATTGTCACCCACTGTAACTGAGAAGCCGTCGGTCTTGCTGAGTTTGTTATTTGAACCGAAGAGAATGGACTATGTTTTGCCCGTCACCAAGGAACGTTGACGAAAGGCGGGACAAATGGCCGGAGCCTTGTCATGATGCAGTCGGGATATAGGCCATGGCCCATGATGATGTCGGCTAGTAGCTAGCTTAGCTAAAGGCTATCTAGCGTTAGCTAACCTGCAGCCAAGATGAAGACGTTTGGTGAGTTTTTAACCTATTCTATTAACTCTATTCTATTCCCGCCGTGGACATCGCTCTCTCTCTCTCTCTCTCTCACTCTCTGGAGCTAAACTGGCCGACTAGCTAATAGTACTACTAGTAGCTAACGGTGTGTGCCTGGTGTCAGCACCTGGCTGTATGTAGCCGCATAGCTTGCTTCTGCGTTAGCTAATGGTTAGCGATAGCCTGGTTGAGCTAACTGTTAGCCAGTTAGCTGTTTAGCTTCGACGTTAACTGCCGGCTGCGCTCGGCTGGGAACGTTCGTTTGATGCTATCAGTTAGCCTTGAGTTAGCTGTTAGCTTGTGCTGCGACCATTGACATTAGCCGTGAGAATAGCAGGGTGTTCTGGCACTCTGACTACGACATCATCTTTGACAGAAGATGTAGTCGGGCCTGCACCATGACAAGGCTCCGGCCATAGCTTCTTTTTGTGCCGCCAGCGAGAGGCCTTTCGTCAACGTGGAGACCTGTGTTACGGCCTTTCGCCCTGCGTTCCTTGGTGCAGGTAAGATTAATGAAAATGTCATGACATTACCCCACTCTTCCTTCCTTCCCCTCCCGAATGTTTTGTTAATAACAATGTTTTTTTCCAGGCAAAACATTATGCTACTTCACAACATTTGGAGATACGACATGTGCTGTGTGTGAATGTCTTGGTCGTTTGTGTAGCTTGGGTAGCGTTGGGCCGTTGGCCAAAGCTGTGTGTGGCCTGGTGTCACAGTACCTGGCTAGCCTATTTAGCTGATGTCGGCCATTGGCTCCTTGCTGCTTTGGTTTCTCTGGTATAGACCCTCTTCTCTTTGGATTTAAGTGTTGATCTTTGTCCTTTTGGATCTCTCATACATGCTCTCTCTCTAACACACACACACATGCTCTCTCTCTCTCTCATACATGCTCTCTCTCTAACACACATGCTCTCTCTCTCTCTCTCTCTCTTTCTAACACACACAGTCTGCCTATGGCGGCCTTTCTCGATGGCTAGGCTGTGCTCGCTGAGTCTGTATAGTCAAGGATCTTCAGTCACAGTGCTCAGGTATTCTGCCACTGTGTACTCTCTGTTTAGGGCCAAATAGCATTTCAATTTCTTTCCAATGTGTCTCTCTCTCTCTCTCTCTCTCTCTCTCTCTTGGATTTAAGTGTTGATCTTTGTCCTTTTGGATCTCTCATACATGCTCTCTCTCTAACACACACACACATGCTCTCTCTCTCTCTCTCTCTCTCTCTCATACATGCTCTCTCTCTAACACACATGCTCTCTCTCTCTCTTTCTAACACACACAGTCTGCCTATGGCGGCCTTTCTCGATGGCTAGGCTGTGCTCGCTGAGTCTGTATAGTCAAGGATCTTCAGTCACAGTGCTCAGGTATTCTGCCACTGTGTACTCTCTGTTTAGGGCCAAATAGCATTTCAATTTCTTTCCAATGTGTGTCTCTCTCTCTCTCTCTCTGTACACTGTATATTGACTGTAGAACGGGAGCTCTCTCTCGCTCTCTCTTTTGCTATATGTTGACTGTATCATGCCCCGCCTCGGGCAGCGCTATTATTTAAGAATATGTTGACTGTATGGAAAAAAAATAAAAATATATATATATATATATAATTTTTTTTTTTTTTTTTTTTAACCTTTTGGGGGGGGGGGGGCTCGCGTTAAATCTCGCACAGGGCCTCGCATTTCTCCCAGGCGGCCCTGGGTGGGGGGGGGGGGGGGGAGCGCCGTGCTACGATGGCCATTTCAAGTATGCAGGAGGAAGGATAATAATGATAATCTAGCGTTGATTTCAGGAAGATTCAATAATTAGGCGAAAAATTACAACGTGTTTAGTGTATTCCACTAAAGGGCTATTATCGCGTCTTTTCCTGGGATTACTAAGAATCACCAAAACTATACTCATATTCAAAACGGTATAAAACGGAAATGTACGGATGAAAAAACAATCTGTTTTGTGCATGTTGACTGGAAGCAACTCACTGACAATCGACGGGTGTATTAGACCCATAGCTATAATATAAGATATATTTTAAGCACTCGCAAATCTCACAGTCTCCCCATTGATTAAAGCGATGGCGTTCTAGCACCCTCTGGCGCATTACAGTAAGTTGAATGAGTTAAGTGTGGGGTCGCCAAAAAAATCCTAAATATAATGGGGTTGTGGTATAAAAAAGTTTGAGAACCCCTGCTCTAGAGCAGTTATTACACACCACTTCTGTCGCCGCCGTTGGTGTTTTCTCGTAACCTTCTTTACAAACTGAAGGAAACCTCAATACTGCAACCGAAAAAAGAACAATATAATGACAAAAACCAACAGTAAATGTAAGGGAGGCTTGGTGGACTGGGCTCATTCATTTTAAAGACAAAGGATCTTAAAATACTGCTGTATAAACAGCAGCACATTTCCTGGAGGCAAGTGGCCAACAATGTGACCGATATAGAAACTCTGTAGGATTGGAACTACTGTTACTGTGATGCTGGTGAAATCATGCAAGATTCAGTTTGCAAGGATGACAGAAGTCACAGTGAATACTTAAAAATTACTGTATTATTTATTCATTTATAATTATTTTGTGCTTGATATGATTTACTGTGTGTACGGTGTGAGGGAAGTATAGGTGTTCTGGGATTGGTGGATGGGGGTGGGTGGGAGATCTTGGGTGGGGAGGGAGGTTGAACTGGGGCAGTAAAGGGGATGGTAAGATGGGGGAGGGTGGGAGTGTACAGTATATGTTTAATTTTCTTTTTAAAATGTTTTATAAAGTATGTACATAAATGTCAATAGACACACAGATTTATAAAGAAAAGAAAAAAAAGTATTAAAAAAATTACACCCCTTAATTAATCTCATAGCCGATTGGATAAAATAACTTGCCAACATTTTGGGAAATTAGCTTACCGTCTTCTCGTAGAAAGCTATCTGGCTGCATGTTAGCCTAGCTTAGCACAATGAATGGAAGCAGACAGTGCCGGTTAGCCTAGGCATTGTCCAACTAACACCTCTCCCGAAGGCTAACTGTCCGCTTCCATTCATTGTGCTAAGCTAGGCTAACATTTTTTTCCACATCGGCCATTTTGGAAAGCAAGATGGCTGCCACTACCTTTCCTCTGCTCAGGGTTTCCTGAAATACTTTACAATCCTTTAGAAATCACCAAAATACAGTGCCATCCATACAGAATTAAATCACCACTGATGGCAAAGTAATGTTTATTTCCAGTTTTTGGGTAAATCTTTGCAAGTTGGTGTATTTTGAACAAGGACATTGTTAAAGGCCTGGGAGCAGCACATGGTGGTTTGAAACATAGTAGCATCTCATTAAGCCTTTTTCTTTGTCTACTTGTGACCGGCTGGAGCAAAGATGACTATGACGATCAAAAAACTGGCAGAGGAATTTGAAGAATTTAAAAAATCACTAAATTTTATGTCTGAGGAGATCAGCAAAGTGGTAAAACAACAAGGTGACATCATGAAACTAATGAAGGAGGTTCGTGAGTTGAAGGCCACAATCAACCAAAGGGACCAGAAGATCGAACTGATGGAACAAAGGATTGACGACTTGGAGCAGTACTCTCATGCTGATGACCTTATCATCACTGGGCTGGAAATCAAACATCGCAGCTATGCCAGAGCAACAGCCGGTGACCGACAAGGTGAGGATGCACCACCTGAGGAACTGTATACAGTAGAGCAGCAAGTGGTTCAATACATGAGAAGTAAGAACATTCCCTCAGAGAGCTAGCACATCTCGGCTTGTCACATTCTCCCAAGCAAGGACAAAGAAAACACCAAGACCACGATTGTTGTCAAGCTTGCAAATCGAAAGCATAAGGTTGAAGTGTTGAGACAATCCAAAAAACGTAGAGATACTGGAGTGTATATAAACGAGCACCTAACAAAGAAGAATTCTGAAATAGCTTGGTATGGCCGTGCCCTCAGAAAGCAAAAAAAGATCCAAGCAACCTGGTCAAGAAATGGAAAAGTATTTATAAAGTTAAACGGACCACCAGAGCAAGCCAGGGTGGTTGCGGTACGAAATCTGAATGATCTGGAGCAATACAAGTGACAATGCCAATATATGTTTTTTTTGGGACCGATGACTTGATGGCATGGATTTTATTCATGCTGTAACTGAGGGGTACAATTCCCTGACTGTATTGATAAGTATGGTATCATTAAACCACTACCGTCTTATGTACTTTAATTACTGGCCATACAGTACATGATATATATAATGATGAACACTTCCCACAATGAACCGGTTCCACACAAAGTTGTAATTAAGTATTTATTGCAGCAAAAGGTACATAATATACTTCTCTATTTTACTTTGAATGCGCTTATAAGGCAAAGGAATGTGCGTAGGCAAATCAATAATGAATGTCCATTCTCTGGTTACGCAGGAGGTAATCATACAACCTGAATCTTAGGGAATTATATCTATGGTACACTAGTAATATATAGCGGGAGATACTGGAAGGGTCCCCCCGGTTGTAAGCCAGCAAGGGTAGAGGGTCTGTCGGTAATAGAGTCTGGGTCAACGATGATAAGGAGACTCCGAGTACGGGAGACGGTGCAATAAGACCTTGATCCACAGACGAATACAGCTGTTCTCCGTAGCCTGTAGCTCCACAGGGAAGAAAGCTAGCCTGCCTCAGGCTCTCTGAGGCGCAGACTCGACGTGGCTCCTCACAGGGTAAATCCCACACACGTGTGGGCGTCGGCGATTCTCCGTGTAGCAGAGTGAAGTTGTTATGCTAGAATCATGGACAGAAACTGTTATACTTTATCTTAAATAAGTAGGTCAAAACGGAAACACTCTTACTTTGAAGGAACAAAGTGGAACAAAGTGGACCGAGCCCACTTTAGTGTTATGGAGGGGTGTCTTGATTATTACTTCATATTAATTTCCTCACATTGAGTTACCAATTCTCCAAACGAAATCCCTTTTGGGTCTTTTATAATGGGTTTAGAGAAGATAGGATATCTTTCCATTGAATATCTGTTGTATTGTAAATACGTTCAACTAATGTATAAAATGGTTTCGCCGGTTTGTTGACGAGACACACGCTGACGGAAGTGCTCGCTCTCTTTGTGTTTGTTGAGGACGAGAGCAAGAGGTATGCGCTTCCGTTTATCTAATATTGGATTTAACTGCTTTGTATAAATTGTAAAACTGATTTAGGTTTTGGTTTTGGTACTGAAATACCCTGTTGTGTAATGACATTAATTCGCCCTGTGTAAAACAGCCATAGTACGTTCGTGTACTAACTCAGTATTCTGTTTGGTAATATCAGGTGGAGTGCACTTTGATGACGGTCGCTAACGCCGCCATGTGTTGTGTACGTGCTGTTTTGATTAACAGGTATGAACCGATGTTTTTGTATTTTGGTTTAATTAATGTTTACACACTGTCTTTTATTTCATATTGTTTCATATGTTTTTGCTGAAGCTAACTTGCACTGAGCTAAATGTGTCTAATGGTCGTGACTGTAGACGGCGCACTGTTTTAAATGTGCGCGCGCGCTCTCTTTGTGTTTGTTGAGGACGAGAGCAAGAGGTGGAGTGCACTTTGATGACGGTCGCTAACGCCGCCATGTGTTGTGTACGTGCTGTTTTGATTAACAGGATTGCCAAATAAACAACCACCAAATGGGTACCATTGTCTGAGTGTCTACGTCCACCTCACACCAGACACAACGCAGAATTCATCACGCTACATCCGCTCCATTAATTACAGGACCAAAAGCAAATATAATCCAGCCGTAAAGGGCTATGCAGTCGTCGGGTAGATAATCCAGTGTACATGTCCACACGGTCCTCGTCTAGGTCTCCTCGGGTGAAAGCGCCATGAAAGCAGCCCAGCCTGGATAAGCACTCTAGCTGATACGAGGAAACGTTGGTGATGCTGGTCACTGTAGAACTTTAGCCGCACGATACACTATACACAAATAGACTATTACTGACTTAATAGAAATATGTCGCACTCGACGGTATAGCGCCAAACTCTGACACTTCAGTTATTAATTCGCACGCGGTCTCAATGCTCTATTTGGGGCCAAAACAGGCCATACTTCACCGCACGTCGTATCGTGGGTGAGGCTTCAACTTATTGGGTAACAACACTAAGTTTCTCTAAGTACTTCTGTATTCACCTGCGCCATATTTATATGCACGGCGAACAATCTAGTGCCAACCTCATTTCTGTCTCGTATTCTTGGGCAAAGCCGGGCATGTACAGACATGTCTTGACGGTGGCTTTGAACCTGACTCTGGAGGCATGGCCTTGGCGCCTGTGGACCGCTGTCCAATAGGAGAATGAAATATTATGGTCTGTACTAGGCTAAAGGGATATTCCGTGTATATGTACAAGGAATATACAAGGGATATCAAACGATATACAAATATTATGCAATATATATCAATCAATAAATATATATATTCGGTTTAATCTGATCCTTTGTAACAGCTGCCTCCTAATTAGTCCCACCTAATTAGCTAAGCAGAGACAGATTAACCGCACTGTCCACTACTCAATGTCTGTTGTGAGGGGTAGGGCAGTTCACAAAGTCATAATAATAATAATAATGATGACTTGGATTTATATAGCGCTCTTCATGAGACCCAGAGCGCTTCACAGAGTCCATTATTCGTTCATACACAGTCATACTGGTGGTGGTAAGCTACAATTGCAGCCAGAGCTGCCCTGAGGTAGACTCACGGAAGCGTGGCGAATAATCAACGCCTACGGCCCCTCCGACCACCACCAACATTCATTCACATGCATACACATTCATACGAGGCAAGTAGGTTAAGTGTCTTGCCCAAGGACACAACGGCAGTGGGATGGACATGGGCTTGAGCGGGATTCGAACCACCAACCCTTGGATCATGGTCGTCATCGATAGTATCGGGGAGTCTTGGCAACTCTATTAGCCTCGCCACGGGTCGGGTGTAGATCCGCCCTTGGACGAGCACTTCGGCTGCTCGGACCTTTCCGTCGGCACCGGTGATCACTTTGCTTACGCGGCCAGCCGGCCACATAGCTCGGGGTAGTGACTGGTCGATAATCATGACGACTGTTCCTTCTGTCAAATTGTCTCTCTCTTTCACCCATTTCTGGCGGGTCTGTAGAGACGGTAGATAGTGGAGTAGGAAGCTGTTCCAAAACTTGTCAGCCAATACTTGACTGTACCTCCACATTCTTCGACCGTTCGCTTCTTCAGGCCTGTACATTGTCTGTGGTAGCGCGGGGTCCAGCCGCCCCATCAAGAGTGTGTTGGGGGTGACTGGGTCGACATCTGCTACATCACTTGAGACGTAACCGAGGGGCTTTGAGTTCAATACTCCCTCGATCTCCGTGAGGACTGTCATTAAGACTTCTTCCGCCACGGTCTGGGCCCCAAGCACGGCGTACAGGGCTGTCTTTATTGAACGTACTTCTCGTTCCCAAGTTCCACCGAAGTGAGGTGCATTCGGGGGATTAAACTGGAAGTCAATCTGGGATGGAGCGAGGTGGGTCTTAAGTTCTGGGCCCATAGCTTGGAAGCTCTCTCTCAGCTCTCTTTCTCCGCCTTTGAAGTTTGTCCCGTGATCAGACAATAATATAGACGGTTTGCCTTTCCGCGATGTGAATCTTCGGAAGGCCATAAGGAATGAGTCTGTGCTCATGGTTGGAAGGAGTTCTATATGCATCGCTCGGGTGGTCATGCATTTGAATACAATACCCCACCGCTTCTCGGTTCCTCTTCCTTTCTTTATATACAGCGGGCCAAAACAGTCCATACCGGTGGAGTGAAAGGGCTTGTCGCCGAGTCGGAGGCGACAGGGAGGTAGGTCAGCCATCCGGGGTATACTGGGCTGCGCTCGCCATTTACGACAGTCTAGCCAGGCTCGCTGGAAGCGCTGCACTGCTTCTCTCCCTTGCAGTATCCAATAACGACGTCTGATCTCCGCGAAGACTCTCTCTGCCCCGGCGTGATGCACATCCTCGTCGTATTTCTTTATGATCAGCTCTGTGACCTTGTGTCGGCTGTTTAAGACTATCGGGTACTTGACGTCATCCGGTAAGTCTGGAGCTCTCCGCAGACGACCACCCACTCTGATGAGACCATGGGCGTCGCTCTCGGGGGCTAGGTGGAGCAATCTGCTGTCTGATGGGACGGGCTTTGCTCCCTGTAGACAGTCTAGCTCATCTGGAAACGAGTCTCTCTGGGCTCGTTGTAGTAGAAGAAGTTCTGCTTCTTCGTAGTCAGCTGCAGTAATGTCAGTAGTGAGCTGAACCTCTGGGTGGTGCCACAGGAATGTCTTTAGCTGCGCACTCTCTAGGGTGAGGCAATCGTCTATGTCGGGGTCTGTGGAGACGAGTGTGTTCAATCCACAGAACATAGATTTCTTGTTTTCGGCCTCCTCTTTACTCGCTTCCCGTGGGGTGGGTGTAGGCCACTCTTCTTCCGGGAGCTTGAGGAACTCTGGCCCGTCACTGTATAGGTTGTGACGGGTGAAGTCATCCAGGGACATTCCCCGGGTGATGACGTCAGCTGGGTTGTGTTTTGTGTCCACATACCTCCAGCTTGCTACTTCTGTTAAATCTTGAATCTCTGTGACTCTGACTCCCACGAAGACCTTGTATCTGCACGAATCAGACCGGATCCATGTGAGTACTGTCGTGGAGTCTGACCACAAGATTGTTCTTTGCACCGGAATGGTGAGTTCACGTTGGATTAACGTGGCGAGTTGCGCTCCTGTTAGGGCTGCGCAGAGCTCTAGACGCGGGATAGATTGTTGCTTGCGTGGGGCTATTCTTGAGCGAGCCAGGATGAAAGCAGTATGTATTTCTCCTCCCTCCTCTCGGGCACGCAAGTAGGCCACCGAACCGTAGGCTACTTCGGAGGCGTCGCTGAAGACGTGCAGGTCCATCTGGCACGTCTCCGGCCTCACTGTGGGTGGGAAGTAGCTGCGGCGTATGTTGACACCTGGGAGTGAGCTGAGTTCCGTCTCCCACTCTCTCCATGTGGATGCAAGGTGTTCGGGTATGGGGTCGTCCCAGCCCTGGTCCTTGTCCCATAACGCTCTTACAATCATCTTTGCCCTGGTGGTGTAAGGTAGAATACATCCCAACGGGTCATATTGTCTGGCGAGTGTTCTGTATACACTCCGTCTGGTGGTCGGTAGTGCAGTCGACCTTCCCTGCTCCTTGGTCAGGGGTGTGTGTTTATAATGGAGCGAGTCTGTTTTGAAGCGCCAGACTAGTCCTAATGTCATTTCTTGGGCTTCTCCTGGGATGGTCGCCATCCAGGTCTCGCTGCTTGCTGCCTTGTCCTCGGGGGAGAGGCTGCGCAATACTTGCGGGTCGCTGCTGGCCCACTGCCTGAGATCAAAGCCGCCTTTGATCAGGGAGGCGCGGAGCTTGAGTAGAAGGGCCTCGGCTTCTTCTGGCGTCGAGACGCTTTGCAGACAGTTGTCCGCGTAGAAACTATTTCCTACACTTTGTCGGACCTCTTCATCGGCTGCTGGGTCCTCTGCGACGTGTTTTTGCAGTGCAAACGTAGCACAGCATGGGCTGCATGTGGTTCCGAAAGGGAGGACTTCCCATTGATAGATGGCTGGTTGCTCATCCCCGATCCTCTCTCTCCATAGGAACCGCAGCAGGGGCTTGTCCTCCTCCACTAGTCTCACCTGCAGGAACATCCCTTTGATGTCGCCGCTGATGGCCACCTTGTCTTGGCGGAAACGTAGTAACACGCCTAGTAGAGAGGGGCCGAGTGTTGGGCCGGGCAAGAGCTCTTTATTCAGATTTTGTGATCCGATCTGGTAGCTGCAGTTGAACACAATACGATCCTTGCCGTTGTGGTGGACTTTGTGGTGCGGCACGTACCATGATTCGGTCGTCTGATCGGCCTCTTTAATGTCAATTTTCTTTATGTGTCCCGCTGTGATTAGCTTGTTAATCTCAGCGCGGTACACAGTCTCTTGAGCGGGGTCTCTGGCTAGGCGCCGCTCTGTGTTCAATAGATACCGCTCCGTCGCTTCTTTTGGGGCGTGGAAGGTAGGCATACCCTCTCGCCTCAGGAGTGGAGTTGCGTATCTCATCACTCCGTTGACTTTGACTCTCTTTGTCCCCTGCTCGAGGAGGGCTATAGCGTAAATGTCTTCCTTGGAACGAATGTCTTTCTTTCCGTTCTTAAAGGGCATTGTCTCTAGTGTCCATAGCCTCTCGACATGCTGTAGGAGGGTGGTGTCTTCTTCTGTCACTCTGGAGTGGAGGCAGCTAGTGGCTGCTGTTCGGTTAAGAGACTTAGCGAGGGGGCCTTGTAGTGTCCATCCTAGGCGGGTCTCGACTGCTGCAGGACAGCCTCTGGGCCCTGTGTGGACCCGGTCAATCGGGACGATGAGGTCTGCATGGTCGGAGCCTATCAGCAGGGTCGGGGTGGCACCGTCTATGAGCGGTATAGGTAGTTGACGCAGGTGCACATATTTATCCATCAGCTTGGCGATGGGGTAGGTGTACTGCGACAGGCCTATTTCTTGGCTGGTGAAAGCGTTAGTAATCCTATACCGTCTCTCTGGCTGCCCGCTTGCTGCGATAGTGAATGAGACATTCTCGCCCTTTATCGTCTTTAGATCTCTTCTTATTGTCCGAATCGTCATCTGGTTTTCGCTCCCCCGCAGCCCCAGCTGGGCCGCAGCGGACGCGAGGAGAAGGGTCTTCTCTGACCCGTCGTCAAGGACGGCGTAAGTGTCCATGACCTTGTCTTGGTAACTCAATGTTACGCGGACCACCTTTAAGAGCACCCGGGCGCCCCCGCTGCTGGCGGGGTCAATGTACATAACACTTGCCTTTGTGCTGCTTGAGGGTGCAGGCTTTCTTCTGTTACTGTCGTGTAGGACATCTAGGTGGGCTCCGTCACACCGACTACACCTCTTCTTTAAGCGGCAATCGGCTGCCATGTGACTGCGCGCACATCGGTAACAGCGTCGGTTGGACTTTATCCATTGACTCACCTCGTCGGCGGTCATCTTCTTGAACGTGTCACATTGTGACAACCAGTGTTCCTTTTCGCAGTACGGGCACACCATCTTCCACTTCTCTTTCATCGAGGGGGTACTGTGGTTCTTGCTGCTCGGTACTGATTCTGATTGGTGCATGACGGTCACCAATCTGCGGCCATCGTTTGCTCTCCTAGGTCCCTCTCTGGAGCTTGGTGTGCTCCGCATGAACGTATCCAACCGTAGGCTGTTGACTTCTCTCGCCAGGAAGTCGGCTAGGTCTAGGAGGGATGGCTCGGGACCGTTAGGATCACAGTGGTCTCTTTGCCGCCTGAAGCGCTCTTGTCGGGCGGGCGAAAGCTTCCCTAAAATCCTCTCGACATTAGAGTTTGCGTACAGTTCGTGCATACCCTTTTCTCTTTGCGCCCCCAGCATCCCTACCAGGGATTGTACCTTGATAGACAGGTCATCTAGTGAGCGATTGTCTGTGGCTGGGGGTAGGCGGTCAATATGCCTTATCTCTTGTATTACGTAGTCCCCCTTCTCTCTGAGTACCCGTCTCCTGGCGCTGACCAAGGTGATGGATGCCTCGGGGTCTTGGCCAAGCTTGTAGTGACTGCTCTACATGCACCTCCGAGGCATTGGATCAGTTATTCACCGCCGTCTGTCCGTGGTCCTGTCAACTGATTAACAGACTGTTAACAGATTAACAGTCAACGCGGTTTCATTGCTGGGTTAAGTACTTCTATTCTATTCACATAATACGCTTACTTCATATATCTACTCCATTCACATATATGCCTACCACTTGTATCTATTGCTATGTCCGCCTACTACAATCTCATGAGCTGTCTAACGCCTGTCCCGTCTCCCTGTCTTCCTATGACTTGCTGTCCTGGAGTGTTGACCGGAGTGTTGGACGTCCCGTGACGAAGGCCGGGAGATTGCGACCCCCTCTGCGTGCCCCCCTGTCTTCGGAGGTCTCGTAGTGGTGACCGGAGTGCCGGATGTCCCGCGATGATGTCGGGGAGTTCGCGACCCTCTCTGCGCCACCCCCCTTCCCCCTGTCTCCGGCTGTCCCTGAGCAACGACCGGAGTGTTGAATGTCCCGTGACTAAGACGGGGAGGACGTGACCCTCTTGCGCCGCCCCTGTGCCTCAAATAGATCCGCTATCAACTCTATCTTTAATCTTTCAAAATGTTCAGTTGCTATCGCTATTAGCTCTATCTTTAATTTTTCAAAATGTACAGTTGCTATTGCATGCACTCATCTGTGTTCCACTACACACATGAGTGCATGCTTACCAACTGTCCGTCTGCAACACTACTATCACCGACATCTAAGAAGGGAGATCCCCCCTTGAACGGCCCTTCTAAGGTTTCTCTCCTCCACATTGCCTGTGGAGCTTTTTTTCCCTATTGTTAGGTTTTAGTGAGTTTTTCCTTACCTTCGCGTGGGGTATGTCTGGGAGTGCTTGCATTCTTTCATTTATTTGCATTCATCTAAAAAATGTTTGGACCCTATGGTGTTCTTGTTCTGTTCTTGACTTATTGTTATGTTGTCTTCTTGACTTGTTTAAAGAAGACCTGTACGGCCCATGGGGACATTAACGTGTGTTGTCGGGCCCTATAAATAAATTTGATTTGATTTGATTTAGTCCCATATGCGTCCATATCTTTGGTCGAGTGCTGCTAGAGCCGCGGTGTATGGGGTAGTAGAGGTGGCATAGGCCAGCGCTATATTGTGCGCTCGGGGCACCTTGAGGTGCTTCAGTAGGATAGCATATTTGTACGGTTCATCAGCTACATCGGACATCATTGTCTCTAAGCACATTCGTAGCTCCGTGTACTGTGCTCTGTTCTCGTGTGTGAAGTCCGGAAACGTCGGTGTGCCAATGTATGATGCCATGGATGGCTGGCACATCGGTGAGCGTTGGAAGAGAGGCCTCCTAGGCGAGTCTCCTCTTACGCCTCTTGGTGGGCTGGTACCTGCTGGGTACCATGGCCCGCGTATCCAGGTGCTGTTCCTCGGGGCTGGTCGTGCGTCAAGCTCACCCGTGAATTGAGTCGGGGGTCTGTAGCGCAGAGCCGCGGGGGTAGAGCCTGGGCTGTACTGGACCTCCTGGTCCTGTGGAGTACTGTGCTGCTGTCGGGCTTGACTCTCCTCCTCTCCCTCTTCTTCTTCCTCTGGCAGGTCCTCTAGATCCTGTAGTCGTCTATTTAGCCTCTCCGCGGTGTAGACCGTTTCTTCCTTGTAGCTGGGTCTCACTTGGACCGGTCGGGGAAGGGGTTCGGAGAGGGGTATAGGCTCTCTCTGGTGGTCGGGCTCAGGGTCGCTTGATCGGGTAGGGGAGGGTGCCCTTGACCCTTGTCTTGACGAGGCCCTGGAACCCCGTGCGGAGGGAGGGGGTGTTGCCCTGGTGATCAGCTGCTCCATTATCTGCGCTTGTAATCGGTCGCGCTCGGCTTCGCGCTTGGTGAGAGCGAGGTCGCGCTCTGCTTCTCTTTGGGCACCGGCAGCGGCGCGCTGGGCTTCGGCGGCGGCGCGCTGGGCTTCGGCGGCGGCGCGCTGGGCTTCGGCCCGGTCCCTTCCCATATTCTCTTCCGTCTGAAGGCGTCTAATCTCTAGACGTATACGATCTTCGTCGCTCCGTTGCTGCGCTTGAAGGCGTTCTCTTTCCATGGAAGAATGTTCGCGCTCACTAAGCGTCTGTGCTTGGAGTCGATCGCGCTCTGTTGAGGCTGCCAGGCTGGCGAGGAATGCCTGTGCCAGCATCTTGTCCGCCTCGCTGGGGGAAGACGCTGGTTGGGGTGATCCGCCCCTGGTATTACTCGTTGGAGATCCGTTCTCCTGTGGCGAGTCGAGGAGATCCATCTCCGGGGTGCTCGCCTCTTCTTGTAGTGGGTCGAGTTCCATCCCTGGAGGGCTGTCTTTATCCTGGAGCTCTCCGGGGACTACTTCTTCGGTCTTGGCGGGGGGTAAAGTCATGTCAGGTCCCTCCTGGTCTCCACCGTGAGCTTGGTCAGTTACGTTAGAACCCACTAGGGCCTCTATTGGCGGGGTAGCCTGGTCGATAGGGTCGGACATAATTTTACTATCTACTTTTTCCGCGTTTACCGTCTGTAGAAAGCTAGGTAGTATACTGGCAACGTAATCCTCTAAGTACTGAGGTGTCTGCCGTCTACGCTGCGGGCGATCTACTTTAGGAGAACCGTTTTGTGGAGTGTTCATCATTGGCCATGTCAATATTAATACCACTATATTAATATTACACTAGTTACCCTCCGGCTCGAAGGACCAATTGTAACTGAGGGGTACAATTCCCTGACTGTATTGATAAGTATGGTATCATTAAACCACTACCGTCTTATGTACTTTAATTACTGGCCATACAGTACATGATATATATATAATGATGAACACTTCCCACAATGAACCGGTTCCACACAAAGTTGTAATTAAGTATTTATTGCAGCAAAAGGTACATAATATACTTCTCTATTTTACTTTGAATGCGCTTATAAGGCAAAGGAATGTGCGTAGGCAAATCAATAATGAATGTCCATTCTCTGGTTACGCAGGAGGTAATCATACAACCTGAATCTTAGGGAATTATATCTATGGTACACTAGTAATATATAGCGGGAGATACTGGAAGGGTCCCCCCGGTTGTAAGCCAGCAAGTGTAACCAGGTCAATTGGACATTGATTATTATTATTTTGTAGGTTTGAAATGTCACCAAATCCTATGTTTACAAATGTTAGGAATACTGTCTATTGCACTTTTGTTTATATTTCTTTATACCAAAGGCACTTTTATTTGAACGTAACTTAAGAAAGTTCACGGTCAAGAGCTTTACTTCCGGTTCACTAGACCAGTTCATTGTCTAGCGAGTACTTTTCCGGTTCTAGTCACTTCGCGCCAGAGCACTCAACCTGAGAGGTACGTTGTCCGTTTGGCGTGCAGCACCTTGTGTCTTATTATGTCGTATATATTCAGAACAAGAACTGAATGGTTATTATTATTATTAATGATAGCTTGATATTGTTGTTGCAAATTGTATGGTTAGTTAGAGGCACAATTAGATATTTTAGTTGGTCACAGATAGTAAATTCAATGTTCTTTGCAGGCAGACTTGGGCTATTGTCGACAGGGATTGTACAGTGACGCTATTCTTTTGTGGTGCTTCTATCAACCATTTGATACAGGTATGTGTGTTTCTGAGATGTAAATGTATTGTTTTATATTTGGTTGTACAGTAATTCATGTTATTCACGTTAGCATGTTAAGATGTGGCTAGCTAAAAACCATGCGGTCGACGTAGTGACGTCGCCGGTTTTGCGTGCACTTCGCGCCAGAGCACTCAACCTGAGAGGCAGACTTGGGCTATTGTCGACAGGGATTGTACAGTGACGCTATTCTTTTGTGGTGCTTCTATCAACCATTTGATACAGGTGGCTTCCATTGCAAGACCATCCAATAAAAGATTGAACAGTGTTCACGTGTGCCGACTCATCCCTCTCACACAAAGAACACAACGCAAGAAAAGAGTACACACAGAGAACATCCGTTACATTGGTGCCGTGACCCGGATGAAGATAAAAGAAAGGAGAACGTTATCAAATCGTTCGCCAGGGAAGCTGCAATTCCAAAGTCAACCAGCCCTCATCATTGGTGAGACGCTGCCATCTAGTGGCCGGTGATAAACTCTTCACACAGGTATTTCCATGGATTGCACCCAGGTATGTCAGTGGACTGATGTTGAACATTTCAGTGGACAGTTCACCGGTTTTGTTTTCCATGGACAAGGACATTGGATTTATAGAAAAAGAAAGAAGAAAAAGCCATGTAAATGTTACCAGTGAATGTGCAGTAAGACATTGATTTATTGACTGTATATAATGTGAATGTGTTATTGATCTGTTGGTCAACCCATTATTGGAATATAATTATTTCATACTTATTTGTTTTTTAAGCTACTACAGTACAGTATTGAGTATTCCAGTTTTTTTTCTACTTTAGTCTGTGAGGGTTAGGAACATGGCAGAGGTTAGGACATACTTGGGTGACGGTGAGAATGCAGATTCATTGTGCAGGATTTTTTTTTTAGGGTAGTGGGTGTTGGTGGGGGATTTCTAATTATTCTCGATACACTCCGATGCTAAAGATCTCCTATATACAGGGGTGATAGCTCAGGAACGAGTGTGAGCGATAAGCTAGTTACCGGAGCACCAGGGCCTAGAGACCCAGTCAAATAATTTTTTTAAGCCAGTGGGTGTTGGTGGGTGATTTCTAATTCTTCTCGATACACTCAGATGCTAGAGATCTCCTATATACAGGGGTGATGGCTCAGAGACGAGTGTGAGGGATGGAGCTAGGGACCAGGGCCTAGAGACCCAGTCAAATTTGTTTTAAGCCAGTCGGTGTTGGTGGGGATTCTCTTTCTTCTCGTACATTCAGATGCTAGAGATCTCCTATATACAGGGGTGATGGCTCAGGAACGAGTGTGAGGGATTGAGTTAGTGGGTGTCTATCATTTATTTAATAAGAGCCAAGAATTGTGTGGCGTATAAGGCGTCATGCTGGTCTAAGGGAATTCTGAGACTTGATCAATCTCATATTTTCTGAACCTCTTATGGGGGGTGGCTTTTGAGTCGACTGGGGGACTAGGTCCTTCTTTTATCTTGTGCCAGTTTAGGTCAGTGATAGACTACCTATATTTTTTTTTTCTTTTTGTGTGTCCCCCTTGCTCTGCTGACACGGGATGTTGGTGAAATTTCAGGAGGGGTGAATGTAACCAGGTCAATTGGACATTGATTATTATTATTTTGTAGGTTTGAAATGTCACCAAATCCTATGTTTACAAATGTTAGGAATACTGTCTATTGCACTTTTGTTTATATTTCTTTATACCAAAGGCACTTTTATTTGAATGTAACTTAAGAAAGTTCACGGTCAAGAGCTTTACTTCCGGTTCACTAGACCAGTTCATTGTCTAGCGAGTACTTTTCCGGTTCTAGTCACTTCGCGCCAGAGCACTCAACCTGAGAGGTACGTTGTCCGTTTGGCGTGCAGCACCTTGTGTCTTATTATGTCGTATATATTCAGAACAAGAACTGAATGGTTATTATTATTATTAATGATAGCTTGATATTGTTGTTGCAAATTGTATGGTTAGTTAGAGGCACAATTAGATATTTTAGTTGGTCACAGATAGTAAATTCAATGTTCTTTGCAGGCAGACTTGGGCTATTGTCGACAGGGATTGTACAGTGACGCTATTCTTTTGTGGTGCTTCTATCAACCATTTGATACAGGTATGTGTGTTTCTGAGATGTAAATGTATTGTTTTATATTTGGTTGTACAGTAATTCATGTTATTCACGTTAGCATGTTAAGATGTGGCTAGCTAAAAACCATGCGGTCGACGTAGTGACGTCGCCGGTTTTGCGTGCACTTCGCGCCAGAGCACTCAACCTGAGAGGCAGACTTGGGCTATTGTCGACAGGGATTGTACAGTGACGCTATTCTTTTGTGGTGCTTCTATCAACCATTTGATACAGGTGGCTTCCATTGCAAGACCATCCAATAAAAGATTGAACAGTGTTCACGTGTGCCGACTCATCCCTCTCACACAAAGAACACAACGCAAGAAAAGAGTACACACAGAGAACATCCGTTACACAAGGGTAGAGGGTCTGTCGGTAATAGAGTCTGGGTCAACGATGATAAGGAGACTCCGAGTACGGGAGACGGTGCAATAAGATCTTGATCCACAGACGAATACAGCTGTTCTCCGTAGCCTGTAGCTCCACAGGGAAGAAAGCTAGCCTGCCTCAGGCTCTCTGAGGCGCAGACTCGACGTGGCTCCTCACAGGGTAAATCCCACACACGTGTGGGCGTCGGCGATTCTCCGCTCCATTAATTACAGGACCAAAAGCAAATATAATCCAGCCGTAAAGGGCTATGCAGTCGTCGGGTAGATAATCCAGTGTACATGTCCACACGGTCCTCGTCTAGGTCTCCTCGGGTGAAAGCGCCATGAAAGCAGCCCAGCCTGGATAAGCACTCTAGCTGATACGAGGAAACGTTGGTGATGCTGGTCACTGTAGAACTTTAGCCGCACGATACACTATACACAAATAGACTATTACTGACTTAATAGAAATATGTCGCACTCGACGGTATAGCGCCAAACTCTGACACTTCAGTTATTAATTCGCACGCGGTCTCAATGCTCTATTTGGGGCCAAAACAGGCCATACTTCACCGCACGTCGTATCGTGGGTGAGGCTTCAACTTATTGGGTAACAACACTAAGTTTCTCTAAGTACTTCTGTATTCACCTGCGCCATATTTATATGCACGGCGAACAATCTAGTGCCAACCTCATTTCTGTCTCGTATTCTTGGGCAAAGCCGGGCATGTACAGACATGTCTTGACGGTGGCTTTGAACCTGACTCTGGAGGCATGGCCTTGGCGCCTGTGGACCGCTGTCCAATAGGAGAATGAAATATTATGGTCTGTACTAGGCTAAAGGGATATTCCGTGTATATGTACAAGGAATATACAAGGGATATCAAACGATATACAAATATTATGCAATATATATCAATCAATAAATATATATATTCGGTTTAATCTGATCCTTTGTAACACATGCTGTTTACCTTATTGACTGAGTTTTTTCTGGTAGGCCTGTATGGCCAAGATGTTTTCTGTCTGGACATGTGGAAGATATTTTTTTTTTTTTATGTTTTTTTTGTTCTTTGTTTTTTTGGCTTTTTCATAGACCACATCAACTTTATGGCATTCTTTGGTTGGCATAGAACCTATGGTCTGAAAGAGATATCATGGATTATTTTTTATCGATACTGTCTATTGGGATTCCATTTTCTTTTTTTGGACTGGGATTCTGTTTTCTACCGCATGTTGAATGCATGGATACTGCAGACTGAAAGAGAAAACTTGAATTACTTTTTGCTCGACTATGGACATGGACTATTGTTTTCAATTTTGGATCTGGGTGTGTATATGTTTTCCACGGACAGTTATGGCATGGACTACTTTTGTGGAGAGGCGTTGTGGACAACTACAGCATGGACTATGGAGATGTGTCTTGGGCAGCCAAGGGCTCATGTTGGCCAGCTGTATGGTATGGTCAACTTGGGTGGAATTGTATTTGGAGATACATACATACAATGGGTGACTTTAAAGAAGTAGGCTCACTGGAGCCCGGAAATCAAGTACATAACCACAATGTCGGATACGGAAGAAATATATGATTTTGAATATGATGTTGATCCTGAGACCCATGTGTTTAATGCAATTAATAATACCTGTAAATATTATACAGATGAACAGCTTAATGACATTGTTAAACCAGAAAATAGGTTTTCGTTGATACACCTAAATTGTAGAAGCCTTTATGCGAATTTCACCAAGATTAATGAATACTTAAAAACATTTAATAATAGATTTTCAGTTATAGCATTATCTGAAATGTGGTTAAAGCAGGAGAATTGTGCTGATTTTCACTTGGAGGGTTATGAGCTGTATCACCTGGATAGAAACAACAAAAGGGGAGGGGGTGTGGCCCTGTATGTGGACAGTGACTTGAAATGTAAACAAGTGCAAAGTATAGTAATCGATTACTTAATGGAAGGTATAACTGTGGAAATTGAAATGGATAAGGTGAAGAATATTGTTGTTACTTGTGTATACAGAACACCAGGGTCAAGCATAGAATCATTTAAAGACAGTTTGGAAGAGTTATTGAATGGGTTAAATGAGAGCAAAACATGTCTGATTTGTGGAGACTTTAACATTGATCTCTTAAAGCAATCTAATCACTGCACGTCAGATTTTGTGGATGCTCTATATGGCAGAGGGTTTTACCCACTGACCACAAAACCCAGTAGAGTAACCTCAACTTGTGCTACATTAATTGACAATATTTTTATAAACACTTTGGAGAACAATATTAAAAGCGGACTTGTGATAAATGATATTAGTGACCACTTACCTATATTTGTAATATATGACTGTCAAATTAAGACAAAGAAGGAAGAAAACTCCCTTAGATACACAAGGGTAAGAACTGATGACACAATAGCCAAGTTCAGGAATGATCTGGTTAATGAGGAGTGGAAAGGGGTTTATGTGGAAGAAGTAAATGCTGCTTATGAGGCATTTTTGGACATTTACTTGTCGCTGTATGAAGAACACTGTCCAATGGTAGTACGGAAGCAAAAATGTAATTATAAAATAAAACCCTGGATGACAAAGGGCTTACAAAATGCAAGTAAAAAGAAAAACAAACTATAGAGATTTTATCAAATTAAGAACAAAAAAGGCTGAAAATCAATATAAAGCTTACAAAAATAAATTAACTACTATAATTAGAAATGCAAAGAAAGAACACTATAATAATGTCTTAAAGGAAAATATAAATAATTTCAAAGAAACTTCGAAATGTCATTGGAAGCAAAGCTGTATCTGCAGATTTACCCAATTACTTCATTAATGACAACAATACGGTTATTAACACTTTAAGTGCCGAAAACGTGTTTAGGCGTCTTTCCTAGCCATGCTAAAGTTGCCGCGGACGCCCTAACTCGTCTTTAATATCAATATTTCAAAAATCTGTGATCGAAATCATATTTTTCCTCCGCAGCCGTGAGACACAGTGCTGGCCTCCTATCAACCCTCTAGCGGTTCAAGAGCGCCATCTGGTGGCCGATCGGCAGAAGCGCCAAACAGGAAGTCATGTGGATGAAGTGGTGATCGTCCATATTACTTCCGGGCACTCGCTATAGGTCCCGGGACTCCATCTTGACACAATACATAGCGATCCGTTGCCAATAACTCGATAAACAACATGATTTGGACGTATATACTATTATACAACCTGGAAATATATCGCGTATTTCTACATCCCATAATAGGAATATTTCAGTTCCACACTCATCGTCCAACGGCGCGAGGAAGATACGGTAAGATTCAGCGTTATTATTTAACGTGTTCGATATAAACTGCTCTGATGATCATATCACCCACACTAGATGAATGATATAACGCTGCCCACGGAATTATAAACGATCCCCCGCCCATCCGGTCATCATCAGATGATACGTAGAAACTTCTAGAAGTACGTCCAATTGAAATTTTTGATCTCGCACAGATTCCTACCAAACTGTATTTCATCATCAATATTATAATGCATTTGGGGCTATAAATCACGTTCTGGAGAAAGCTGCAGAAAGAGATGAAAACATACTTATACTTTAGACCATATTTTAGTATGAATATGTGAATGAAAAAGTTTAATGTTGCTACACCATGAACAATACATATAGGACCTTGAATGGGCCCTAATAATGGCAATCTAGCAATAGAATTTAAAAAGTTATAGCCCTGCAAAGAAGGGGAACTTCTCCATGTTAAATAGAGCTGGCAACGGATGGTATATCATGAATTTAACCTTAGGCAATCAAAGTGTTAAAAACGTGAATGAAGTGGTAAATGAATTTAATTCATTTTTTGTAAATGTAGGCCCAAACCTTGCTAAGAATATCCAAAGTCATAATGAAGGGAAAGCAAATAAAGACTGGACAGAGGAAAGTAAAGTGTTGCAGTCTATGTTTCTAGGACATGTGAGTGAAAGACAATTAGATAGTTTTATTGAAAAGAATAACCTGCTGAGTGAGAGTCAGTATGGATTCAGGGCAAATCGATCAACAGCCTTAGCCTTAATGAATATATATGAAGAAATAACCACAGCAGTAGATGAGAGGAATTACACAATAGGGGTGTTTATTGACTTAAAAAAAGCGTTTGATACGATAGATCATCACATTTTAATTTCTAAATTACAAACATACAGTGTGAGAGGGGTGGCGATGAACTGGTTAAGTAGCTATCTTGAAAATAAACAACAATATGTACAACTATCTGGTTACACATCTGAATGTATGAATATTGAATGTGGTGTCCCTCAAGGTTCGGTCCTGGGGCCCAAACTTTTTATTTTATATATTAATGATATATGTGAAGTGTCAAACATATTGCAATTTGTTTTATTTGCTGACGATACAAATTTCTTCAGTTCAGGAAAATACCTTAAAAAATTAGCAGATGACATTGTAAATGAAATGTGTAAACTTAAGATATGGTTTGATAACAATAAGCTATCCCTAAATTTGGAAAAAACGAAATTTATGATATTTACTAATCGAAAGAAGGACAATGTGGCATTATGTATTGACAGAGTTAATATTGAAAGAGTATCTGAGTTAAAAATGTTGGGTGTTATGTAGGATGAGAAATTGACATGGAAGCCACATATAATGTACATAAAAAATTAGGTAGCCAATAGTGTTTTTGTTTTGAACAAGGCAAAGAATGTGCTTGATTATAATTCTATGCGAATATTATATTGTTCACTCATCCTACCATATTTGAGTTACTGTGTGGAAGTGTGGGGTAACACGTATGAAAGCAACATGAAGCCATTATTTATATTACAGAAGAGAGCAGTAAGAATAGTTCACAATGTAGATTCAAGAGAACATACAAACGAATTATTTATTAAGTCCAGACTATTGAAACTTAAAGAGTTAGCTGAAATACAGACTTTATTAGTTTTGTTTAGAGCAAAATGCAGAGTATTACCAGCAAATATACAGAGGTTGTTCGTTCCCTGTCCAGATGACAGCAGAAGGAAATTAAATTTTAAACACCAATTTGCACGAACAACCTTAAAACAAAGGTGCACCTCAGTTATAGGCAGTGTTGGGACTAACGCGTTACAAAGTAACGCGTTACAGAAACGAAGTTACTTTTTGCCGCAACTAGTACTCTAACGCATTACTTTTGAAATTCAGTAACGCTACTTACGTTACTGAATGGTTTGTTAGTTCGTTACTGCGTTCTTTTTATGTAGATTCATAGCGAGCGTCCTTATTTCGCCTGCGTTTGTTTTGTTTACTGTAGACTGAAAGGCGCTATATAAAACGAAGTATTATTATTATTATTATTTCTTTCCGTAGCCTCATTCTGGTTTCGCACTTCTGATTGGCCACTGACGTTCTGAAAGAAATAGGCGCTCTCTACAGTAAACAACAAGAGGACGCTCGCTATGAATCTACATAATAAGAACGCAGTAATAATAACGAACTAACAAACCATTTAGCAACTACTTGGAGAGATAATTAATATACAACATGGAAACGAGATAAAGAACATGTTTGAAGGGCTGCTGGAGTCAACTGGACTAACGTTACATCTCGACCACCGCAGACTGGTGACGGTGAGTGCAATGTGTTCACTGAAACTCAAGATCAACGGATTTTGACTGTACTTAATCTGCCAGGGAATCTCATAATACTAATCAAACAATATAAATATAGTCCTTTCATGCACAATTGATATCCTAACTATTCTAACGTTGCAATGCTTTGATAACAACGCTGCAAGATGGTTATGAATGAATTAATGAATGGATGAATGAATGAATGAATGAAAACTTTATTTAACAGATTGCAGAATGGGTACAATACAGTACGGCTCAATACATACAATTGTTAAGGGGATGCAGACCTGAGAAAGACGTTTGTCTTGTTTCCATCAGGGTCCCCCATTTTCAATTCATATAGACATTTATGACATACACAACATACATGACATTTATGGCATAGGGACATATAGGTATTTAGTACTGATACATTTGTGACATAAGCGGTATTCAAATATACAGTACTGTTACCCCTAGATCCTGACAGAGTATATACATATGATGGGGAGGGGACTGTACATTAGGAGGGGGTGGGTGGGTGGGAGAGAAATATACATACAGCGGGGAGGGAATATATAATGAAACGCTCTAGACCACATTGCTTAGCAGAGTTCGGTGATGTGAATGGAAACTGTCAAGTTGATCAACCGATTTTGAGTATATGGGGCATGGGACTTGAGCAATTTATTTTTTTTATTTTTTTTTAAATAACTAAATAGTTACTTTTCACAGTAACTCATTACTTTTGGGTGTAAGTAACTAGTACAGTAACGAAGTTACTTTGAAATGAAGTAACTAGTAAAGTAACTGAGTTACTATTTTTCAGTAACTAGCACAACACTGGTTATAGGTATCAAACTATGGAACTCTTTGCAGAACGATGAAAAGAGTTCCAATAATATATTTCACTTCAAAAGGTTGTGCAAAGAAAAGATACATAGACAGTATAGCACAGTTTAGTATAATATTGCAGTTTAGCGTGTCAGGATGACGTAGCATAGAGTTGTAATGTAGGCCAGTATGAGTAATATAGTATATAGCAGCGTAACATAGAATAATAATATATTAAAATATTGTATAATACTGTACCAATATGGTGTAGAATAAATAGTATGATTTAGTTATATTATAATAAAATAGAAATTAGATAGTATATAGAAGTATAATACATTATATAAGTGTGTGTGTGTGTGTGTGTGTGTGTGTGTGTGTGTAAATGAATTAACCTAAATATGTAGTTTGACTGATAGATAGACAAAATGGGTTTATTTATGTTGATTTAATTTGGTTGTGTTGATGTTAATATTTTTTTGCAAAATGGGTATATTCTGTTTGGTTTTACACAATATGTCTATCGGTGTGTTGTGTGTGTGTAGGGGCAGGTATATATAAGATTTTTTCTTCTTCCTGTTCCTTTCGGCCATGGTATTTTTGGTGAATTATATGAATATGTACTGTTGGACTGTGGTAATTCCATGTACGAATAAATAAATGATGATGATGATGATGATATAGAAACTCTGTTGGAATGGAACCACTGTTACTGTGATGCTTGTGAAATAATGCGAGATTCATCCGGCTACAGAAGTCACAGTGAATAACGTTAAAAATCTGTCTGTCATGTACGTGGGTTGTTCATTATCATTATTGCCATATTTTTAACACCATGTAAACATCAGGTTAGTATATGTAGTATGTGTTATTTTGTTTGTGTGTGATGTGTGTCATCTCCTAAACCCTTTCTTCTTTCTCCCCTTCCCAGATGCCACTCGTCTCACTGATTGGGCTGATTGCACCTGCTCGAGTGCACCTGCGGGCAGTCAGTTGGGATGAGTGGGATATAACCTGGAGGATGACACACATCCAGCGCGCCTCATTCTGTCAATTGCCAGTGACCAGAGTGGAGTGGGGTTGCCATTGTTTGCCACTGTTGTGGAACGATACTGTGCTTATTTACCACTCGCGATCGTTAGCCGGACTCCATCTCGACACACTGGATAATCAATCGCTCGCCCTAACTCAATAAACAACGTTATTTGGACGTATATAGTATTATACAACCTGGAAATGGTTCATCTAGATCAGACCTGGGCATTGTACGGCCCGCGGGCCGGATACGGCCCGCGGGATGATTCTGACCGGCCCGCGAAAGATTACATGATAATAAAAAAATAAATAAAAAATAATTTTTTTTTTTTTTTTAAATCTTATTTTTTTTTACAATATACGCTTAGGAGACATGCTCAGAAGATGTTGGTTCTCTTTGGATCCACCTACATATGTGGCCGAACTGAAGAACACTAAATGTGGAAAAATAACAAGTGAAATGGGACACTTGAGATTTTTTTTCTTTTTTTTGCACAGTTCTGAAAACATTAAATGTTTAATATAGGCATGTAAAGTAAAAAAGGCTACAAAACTGGGACACTTTTCGTTACACAGTTTAGTGACTTGTTTTGTTTATTTTTGCTATAAGATGATGTGATGTCTTTAGAAAGCTAAGAAAATCCTTGTTTCAATAGTATATGAAACTCAAAATGCCCTTTGTTATTAATGTTTCACATTTTGTTTATCATTTTGGAAATAAATTCTATTTGAATAAATTATATTTTTGAAAGCTAACCTCACCTTTTAATTGCCAAATAATAACATACACTCTTACCAGGGGTCAAAACAATGCCATTTACTGCTTTTTATATAGAAATAAAATGTATATTATGCATAATTGAGTTTGGAATTTTGGCCCGGCCCCCCAACATATTTTCAGTTGCTCATTCGGCCTCCCGGGAAAAATAATTGCCCACCCCTGATCTAGATCAACGTCCCATAATCGAAAACTGTCTACTCCAAGCTGATCGTCCAACGGCGCGAGGAAGATACGGTAAGATCCAGCGTTATTTTCTAACGTGTTCCATATAAACTGCTCTGATGATCATATGACCCACACTAGATGAATGATATAACGTTGCCCACGGAATTATAAACGACCCCCCGCCCATCCGGTCAACATCAGATGATACGTAGTAACTTCTAGAAGTACCTCCAGTTGAAATCTTTTATCTGGCACCGATCGCTACTAAACTGTATTTGATCATCAATATAATGCATTTGGGGCTATAAATCAAGTTCTGGAGAAAGCTGCAGAAAACGATAAAAACATACTTATACTTTAGACCATATTTTAGTATGAATATGTGAATGAAAAAGTATAACGTTGCTACACCCTGAACAATATATATAGGACATTGAATGGGCCATAATAATGTCAATTTAGCAATAGAATTTAAAAAGTTATAGCCCTGCAAAGAAGGGGAACTTCTCCATAGACAAATAGAGCTGGCTAGGGATGGTAAATTATGAATTTAACCATGGCGATCAAAGTGTTAATATATATATATTGTTGGCCTATGTGCCACTTCTCTACTTGAGTGAGTATTCTCTTGTTGGCCTTTGTGCCTATTTCCACTGAGTGTGGAGTGATACTCTACTGCCATTTTGCCATTGTTCCATTTAAGTGGAACTGTATGTATATATGTATTTGTAAACTGTATGCCATTGCCACTTTGTGTGGACTTGTACCTTTGGTACGTTTTGCTGGGTGGTTCCCAGTACCAACCTCTGGCTGGTTGGTTAGTGTCAGTGGACGCTGATGTAGTTTGTTTATACTTACCTTGTTTGTTCTCCCCTTACCCTTTTTCCCTTTGTGTGTGTTATGGGTTTAAATCCCCACTAAAATAAACATAATTTTCCCCTTGGGAAAAGCAGTGGGTTTCAAGTCCCGCTACAATAAATATCATTTGCCATTTGAAAACGCCTTTGTTTATTACTTGCCTACCGGGACCCGTGCTAAGCAGGGTGTCCGCGGATCCTTAAAAAGTCTTAAAAAGTCTTAAATTCGTTTATCAATAAATAAGGCCTTAGTTTGTCTTAAAATGTCTTAAATCCATCTTTCAGGTCTTAAAAATGCCATAGAAAGGAAAGATAAAATGCCATGTCATCTTATGTTTTATTAATTTATTATGAAATCTGGGGAAAAACGGTTAACGGGAGATAAAAGTCGGGACTTTTTATTGACCGTGTTGTGGCGTCTGCTCTCGAGTCCAGCCCCTCCTGCACGCATGTAAACACGGGTCTAGTCTAGTGAGACACGGGAGGACGGCGTGTCGTGTCGGCGTCTCCCTGAGCTAACGTTAGCTTAGCTACCGTTACAAAATGACCCAGTCAACTATTCACTTTTAGTTTAATACATGATGAGGCATTGTCTAACCGAACGGTATCTAGCCGGCCAGCTACCGATAGCTCCTGACATCAACAAACGCCGGCTCTAGCAAGTATAGTAGGTAGGTATGATACCTGTTAGCTGTTAGCTGTTAGCTCACGTTAGCGCAAGTTAGTTCACTGTTAAAAACGAAATGTCCCATTGAACTAAATAATTCACTGAGGCGTTGTATTAACGTTATATATCCGGCTAGCAGTAGCTACAGATACCTCCTGATATCAATGTCTTATAACACTGATTCGATGCGTATTCGAGCTGAGGGCTTGCTGAGCACAGTTAAGTAACATTATACCAATAGGGTCCAGGTGCAGCACCGGAGAATCTTGGCCGTAGCTCGAGGCTACTCGAGTATAGGTCCAGCTGCAGCACCGGAGAATCCTGGCTGTAGCTGGAGGCTACTAGAGTACACACAGACAGTGGAGCTTGTTGCGTGGTGGCGATGTCTCGCAGATAATACAAGTACAAGTCTAATTATATAATATATATATTTTATAAAAAAAGAAAAGAAAAAAAGAAAATTATATAAAATACATTTTAATTTATTTTAATAAAAAATTATCGGATCGGTATCGGCCGATATGGCTCACGACGATCGGTGATCTGTATCGGTGGCAAAAAACGTGATCGGGGCATCCCTAGTTTTAATAAACATCTTTGGACCAATGTGTCCCTAAACTTAAACGAATTGGTGTCGTTGCATGGTTTTTGCTATTTTGTTATTGTGAAATTGGTATTAAATTAAATTCTGAGTGGCATTAAAAAGTCTTAAAAAGCCTTAAATCTGACTGGGCTAAACCTGCAGATACCCTGGCTAAGGCACCTGACTGGACGGGCTGGTGTTCACATACAGCCAGCTCCAGGTATATTCTATATGGTCATCAGACCTTTGTATGTGACATGGGGGCTCGTTAGTTTGCACAATTATATGGTTCCTTGTTTATTAGGTAACATGTGGACTTGTCAATTGGAGCGTGTCAGGTAGGTGGCGTTTTATTTTCTTGGTAAATTATATTATTATGTATCCATTTTCCGTGTTGCACATTTTGATTGATGTAAACCGTTCTGGTATATTATGCTCTTAACCAAATCTGTTTATTTTTGCCACATAGGTAAAGGGTGGATCACCTGTTTGGTTAGGGGGAGGGGGGCGACGCGTCGTGTAACCCGGTGGAGTGCGCAATGAAATCGGTAAGCGACTGAAGATATGTGTAGCCCTCATCCCGCTAGGGGAGTAGTTTAGTTGGGGATAGGCTAGAGTAACCCAGGTGGTCCTAATTAGTTACCGATAATTTATTGTTTTGTTAGTAGTAGATGTGGTCATTTAGATTGTTTTGGTTAAGTGGTATAAATACGGAATGTGGCTATTGAATGTGCTGCGCACGGTTATGGCTGGGTAAGTGAGAACGTTATTTAGCTGGGGTTTTTAGGAACCTATGTGGTAAACAAGAGTTGCTACAGTTTTTTTAGGGTGTCATATTCACGCTCTGTGGTAGAGGGTATGGCTATGTCGACTTTTGATTTGGATGCCTTTTTGGCTGATCCGACAGAGGATCACATGGAAGGCTGCACAAAGGCGGAGTTATGCCAAATTGCTAAACATTATGGCATTTCTGTGCAAAGTTCCCAGCCCAACGCTGATTGGAAGGCGGCTGTGCTAGCTGGGTTATTGGACCAGCGAGTGTTCAGTTTGCCCACAACCCAGGGTGTTGTAAGTCACAGTGACAGTGACTCACTGTCAGTGGACATGGTAAGTAAAGACACTGGCAGTAAGTCTCCCTCAGGTTGCCTTGACCCAGATGGTGGTGCTATTAAAAAACATGGTAGTACAACCAAGGCTGGGGAGGTTGACAGGTCAGGTTCTGGGAGTGAGGGCTCTGAAAATTCAGATCAGGGTTCTACTTCTTCTGGCCGTAAGTTGAGCGCAAGCTTGAAGCTGCGTATAGCTCGTCTCCAGCTGGAGGACAAGGCAGCTATGCGCAGGGAGGAGAGAGACCGGGAAGAGAGAAAAGAGGAGAGAGACAGGGAGGAGAGAAAGGAGGAGAGAGACAGGATGGATAGAAAGGAGGAGAAGGATAGACAGCTCCAACTGGCCATAAGGAAACTGGAGTTGGACAGTGGTAGTGGTAGTGGTAGTGCTACCCCCTCTCCAGCTGGAGTCTCCCCGGCTCCCTTCAATATCAGCCAGCACGTTTCTCTGGTTCCCATGTTCCGGGAGTCGGAAGTAGAGGCTTATTTTTCTGCCTTTGAGCGGATAGCAAATGCTCTGCATTGGCCGGTAAAGATGTGGGCGATTTTGTTGCAGTGCAAGCTCACTGGGAAAGCACAGGATGCGTGTGCTTCATTAACCATGACAGTTTGATTTATGAGCGAGTGAAGAATGCTGTTTTACGTGTGTATGAGTTGGTTCCTGAAGCATATAGACAGCGTTTTCGCTCGCTCAGACCAATACCGATTTCTCCCGTGAGCAGAGGATTCTTTTTGAACGGTGGTGCTCGGCGTGTAAGGTGGAAAACTTAGCAACCTTGAGCAAGTTAGTACTCATTGAACAGTTTAAAACCTGTATGCCCAAACGAACCGTGATATATCTGAATGAACATAAGGTGTCTACTCTCCAAGACGCTGCAGTTTTGGCGGATGAATTTGCATTAACGCACAAACATGTCTCTGTGCGTAATGATACTGTGTATGTTAGAGGCGGCTCGTTTCCCTCTCGTGAGTTACAATCTCGGGGGAATGGCGAGCGAGCGTACCGGCCACGCTCACCTCCGTCTGAAAAAAGACATGTGGTATCATGTAATTATTGTAAAAAAAAACAGATCATCTGGTCGCGGACTGTTACGCATTGCGCGATCGGCGAGATACTAAAGGGCCAGCCCAAAAACAAAAAGGGGTGGGGTTGGTTGGCACTGTCTCATGCCCTGAGCAGGAGAAACCAGATAGCTGTTTTGAACCTTTTATATTTTCTGGGTATGTGTCACTGTCAGGTGAAGTCTGTGACCAATGTGAGGTGAGAATCCTTCGTGATACGGGTGGCTCGCAGTCATTTATCCTGGCGGATGTGTTACCATTAAATGAGAAATCGTCCTGTAACTCGAGTGCCATTGTAAGGGGGATTGAAATGGGTTTTACACCCGCTCCTTTACATAAAATACATGTGAAATCAGACCTAATTACAGGTTGCTTTTCCGTGGTGGTTCGCCCATGTTCCCTGTAGAGGGAGTTGACTTCATCATGGGGAACGATATCGCTGGGGGAAAGGTGATCCCTGTTCTGGAGGTTGTGGACGCCCCAGTGTCTGATTTTTTTTTTTTTTTACTTTATTTTTTAGCGTTTATCGCTTTTCTGGTCAAGCATGACCGACAGATACAGGATAAAACGGGATGTAGAGCAGGGGAAGACATTCTGGCAAATTGACGGCGGGTCCGGGAATCGAACTCGGAGTCCACCAGATCCGTGACGCAGCACGGTTTTCCCCGACGCAGAAATAGCGCCGAGATATGCGGTGAGCTACTGGAGCTCCCCCAGTGTCTGAATTTTTATGTGATGCATTGATTAAAAGTCACCCAAATGTTTTTCCTGTTTGTGCTGTCACCAGGGCTCAGGAGAGGAAACGAGAGCAGGGGGTGATGCTGGGTGACTCTATCTGTGGCGAGGCTCACGCTGAGGACAGGTGGCCATCTAGTGGCGAGATGGAGAAGGTCGTGAGTAGCATTCAGAGGAAGCTGGTAGTTCCCAAATTCGCTGACGTGCCATTATCACTGACTCGTCAAGCATTAATCTATGCTCAACAAAATGATACCTCCTTATCAAGCTGTTTTGCGGCAGTCGCCAGCACTACTGATGGTAGTAAACACGCCTTTTTAATAGCGAAAGGGGTGTTGATGCGCACCTGGGTAGCTAGGCCGGGTGTTACAGACTTGAAGTGTGGAGAAGACTGGAATATAGTGCACCAAATTGTGTTGCCAGTAGAGTGTAGACGTCACATTTTGATGTTAGCACATGAACATGTGTGGTCTGGTCATTTGGGTGTTTCTAAAACTTATGACAGAATTTTGCAGAATATTTTTTGGCCCGGTCTTAAGACCGATGTGGTAAATGTTTGCGGTACTTGTAGTACCTGCCAAATAGTGGGGAAGCCAAATCAGGGGGTGCCTCCAGCTCCCCTGCACCCCATTCCGGCGATGGGGGAACCTTTTGAGCATGTGATCATTGACTGTGTGGGTCCCCTGCCTAAGACAAAAGCAGGAAACCAATACATGTTAACCATTATGTGTCTTGCCACCCGTTTCCCAGAGGCAATACCTCTGAGGAAAATGACTGCCCCGGCCGTTACCAAGGCCTTAACCCTTATGCCCCCCTAACAATTTAGCAGAGTTGTCACCTTAGTGCATGAAAAGATTGCATCACGTTCAAGGTCATAAAAAACTTTATTTGTAATATTTCGTTCCAATTCTTTTTTTTATGAATACCACTATGAACCTAACTCAAAATATCTATCAAAGATTCCAAATATTTCCGTTTGTAGGGTTATGGTTAGGGTTAGGGTTGGGGTTAGGGTTGGGGTTAGGGTTAGGGTTGGGGTTAGGTTAGGGGACTGTTGAGCAAGTGTTGGGGTGGGCACGGGTACAGGGATGAGATTTTACCTTCTCCTAATCTTTCTGTCTGGGTAACCTTAACCCTAACCCTCACCCTAACCCTAACCCTAATGAGAACACAAAAAAGTGCTAAGGTTTTTGTGAGGCTAAAGTGTATAACTTTTTTTTTATAGAGGTATTCTAATGATGATCCTTTTATATATTGAATATATATCAAAGATGACCAATCTGACCCAATTTCATGACATAATAATCGACACAGCCATCGTTGTACACAGAAACACAAATACATATAGGCAAAAAACACAAAATAGTCGCTATGGGGGCAGAAGGGTTAAACAAGTTCTTTGCTACTTTTGGTTTGCCAAAAACTGTACAAAGTGATCGGGGCACGAATTTCATGTCTAAAACCTTTAATCAATCATTGCAGGCTTTGGGTATCAATCACACGGTGTCTAGTGCATACCATCCTGAGTCACAGGGGGCACTGGAGCGCTGGCACCAGACGCTGAAGGCGATGCTAAAAAAGTACTGTGTTGATACAGGTTGTGGTTGGGATGAAGGTGTGCCATTTGTACTGTTTGCTATTAGAGATGCTAAACAGGAGTCACTTGGGTTTAGCCCTGCAGAGCTAGTATTTGGTCACGGTGTGCGTGGTCCATTGAAGATGCTCAAAGAGAAGATGTTGTCTGGTTCTCCTCCTAAATCAACTGTGTTTGATTTTGTCTCCCGGTGTAAGGAGCGTCTCCACTGTGCGTCCTCGTTGGCTAGGGAAGCCCTCGCCTCTGCCCAGGGGGAAATGAAGGTGAGGTTTGACAAAAAGGCGGTGGGGCGGCGATTCCAGGCGGGCGATGAGGTGCTTGTCTTACTTCCGATGTCGGGGTCATCGCTCTCTGCCCGGTTTGCAGGGCCCTATAAAGTGGAGAGGAAAGTGTCAGACACTAATTATGTGATATGTACGCCCGAGCGGCGCAGGAAGACACGGTTGTGTCATATCAACATGTTAAAGAAGTATCTCACCCGAGCTGGTGGGAGTCCGCAGGAGGGGCAGGCTGGCAGCCCAGGAGCTGTTCCAGCTGTTTTATTGACATGTGTGAACCCCCTGCCGGATGATGATTTGAAGGTGCTGTCCGAGGGTCAGCAGACGGGGCGACTGACTAACTCCAAATTCACGAGTGACGTCTCTGCTCGTCTGTTGTACCTGCCCGAGTCACAGGGTAGTGATGTTAGACAACTGTTATTATCGTATCCAGTCTTGTTGTCTGATGTGCCTCTAGAACGACCGTCCTGGAGCACGATATTGATGTGGGGAGTGCAAACCCCATTAAACAACCCGCATATCGGTGTCCGGTGGTGAAGAGGGAGGTGATGAGGAAAGAGGCTCTGTACCTGCTGGAGAATGGGATGGCTAGACCTAGCCGTAGTCCCTGGAGCTCTCCTTGCCTTTTAGCTCCCAAGGCTGATGGGTCTCCCCGTTTCTGTACGGACTACAGGAAGGTGAATGCTGTAACGGTGCCTGACTCGTTCTTGTTACCCAGGATGGATGACTGCATAGACAGTATTGGTCCGGCTGTAGTTATCACGAAGCTCGACCTCTTGAAGGGGTACTGGCAGGTACCCCTGACAGAGCGAGCCTCGGATATTTCGGCGTTCGTTACACCCGACCATTTTCTGCAGTACACCGTCATGGCCTTCGGGATGAGGAACGCGCCGGCCACGTTCCAACGTTTAATGCACATGGTGTTGGGGGGTGTGCCTAAGTGTAATGTGTACTTAGATGATGTGGTGGTGTACTCTGACACGTGGGCGGAGCACATTGCTAACTTACGGGTGGTATTTGCACGTTTAGCAGAGGCGTCGTTGACCCTGAACCTCGCTAAATGTGAATTTGGTAAAGCCACTGTGACTTACTTGGGGAAGCAGGTGGGTCATGGACAGGTCCGCCCGGTGGACGCAAAGGTCACAGCGATCCTTGCATATCCAGCCCCTTCCACGAGGCGTGAGCTACGTCGCTTCCTGGGAATGGCTGGATACTACCGTTGTTTTTGTAAGAACTTTTCGGTGGTGGTAGCTCCCCTCACCTCATTATGTAGCCCTATTGTGCCGTTTGTGTGGACCACGGAATGTCAGTGCGCCTTCGAGGCTGCTAAATCCCTCTTGTGCAGTGCCCCTGTTCTGGCAGCCCCTGACTTTGCGTCTCCTTTTCAGCTGGAGTTCGACGCGAGTGCTGCTGGGGCTGGAGCTGTGCTGTTGCAGGCGGGAGAGGGCGACGTGCATCACCCGGTTTGTTACTTCTCTGTGAAGTTTAAGTCACATCAGCTTAACTATTCCACCATCGAGAAGGAGACGCTGGCGATGCTCCTCGCCCTCCAGCACTTTGAGGTGTACGTGCGGTCCAGCTCCATTCCGGTGCTGATTTACACGGACCACAATCCGTTGGTGTTTTTAGCCCAGATGTATAGCAACCAAAGGTTGATGCGTTGGGCCCTGCTGGTGCAGGGCTACAATATTGTCATACGTCACAAGAAGGGCGTGGACAATATTGTGGCCGATGCCTTGTCCAGGGGGTAGGTCTGGGGGTACTAATCTGATGTTGGTTGATGGGTAATAATGTTTTGCTCACCCAATAGGTTCGCTTCTATGGGGGGAGGTGTCACGTACGTGGGTTGTTCATTATCATTATTGCCATATCTTTAACACCATGTAAACATCAGGTTAGTATATGTAGTATGTGTTATTTTGTTTGTGTGTGATGTGTGTCATCTCCTAAACCCTTTCTTCTTTCTCCCCTTCCCAGATGCCACTCGTCTCACTGATTGGGCTGATTGCACCTGCTCGAGTGCACCTGCGGGCAGTCAGTTGGGATGAGTGGGATATAACCTGGAGGATGACACACATCCAGGCGCCTCATTCTGTCAATTGCCAGTGACCAGAGTGGAGTGGGGTTGCCATTGTTTGCCACTGTTGTGGAACGATACTGTGCTTATTTACCACTTTGTGTGGACCAAGTACTGTGTGTTAATATATATATATTGTTGGCCTATGTGCCACTTCTCTACTTGAGTGAGTATTCTCTTGTTGGCCTTTGTGCCTATTTCCACTGAGTGTGGAGTGATACTCTACTGCCATTTTGCCATTGTTCCATTTAAGTGGAACTGTATATATATATGTATTTGTAAACTGTATGCCATTGCCACTTTGTGTGGACTTGTACCTTTGGTACGTTTTGCTAGGTGGTTCCCAGTACCAACCTCTGGCTGGTTGGTTAGTGTCGGTGGACGCTGATTTAGTTTGTTTATTTATACTTACCTTGTTTGTTCTCCCCTTACCCTTTTTCCCTTTGTGTGTGTTATGGGTTTAAATCCCCACTAAAATAAACATAATTTTCCCCTTGGAAAAATCAGTGGGTTTCAAGTCCCGCTACAATAAATATCATTTGCCATTTGAAAACGCCTTTGTTTATTACTTGCCTACCGGGACCCGTGCTAAGGCACCTGACTGGATGGGCTGGTGTTCACATACAGCCCGCTCCAGGTATATTCTATATGGTCATCAGACCTTTGTATGTGACACTGTCATAAATGGCACCCCTTAATCTCCTACCCGCTTGAGTGAAAGAACATAATCCTGTATACAGACTAGTGAGCCTACGCTACAGGCAATAATAAGAGGCAGCACTATATGGATCACTTCATTCATGTTTTGGTGCTTACTCTGTGGAGTGAGGAGTGCTTTTGGGTTCGATAGTTGGACGGGGGATCCACTTTATAGTTTTATTTTTGTTTATGTTTATGTAGCTTTTGATTTGTATGTTTATTTTTATTTTGAAAGATTAAATGAAAAATGAAGCATGTTTATTTGAATGCCTTGTCGGATGTGAACTCTTTGCGATAAAAACTTTTGAAACAAATGTGTTATAAGTGACAAGTAGGTCTACTCCTTCAAGAATGTACAAAATAGTCTACTGGTACCAGGAAATGTGTAGCATTTTCAAAATGAATGTCCCCCTCAATATTGAGAAGAGGTCGATTTGTCCCCCTCCAAAAAATATAGCTAATATGAAAGACAACCCCCTCCCCAATAGAGGTAAAAAAGAAATACCTTTATATATATCCTTCTTACCTGTAACTATAATAATACAGGAGAATACATATTTTAAAGCGATACAGAATGCCTGAGAGCCTTACTGCATTATATTCCATTATATTTGTGTCAGTGGGTAACTCAATGTTGTCTGTTCCTTTACATAAATAAAGACATTTCCACCATACATTGATGCAGAAAAGGTACAAATTGGTGCATAAAAGTACACCAGAATGCAGTGTTGGACGCTCAACATTTTACAGAACCCCCAAAGGTTGAAACCAAACCTACGCCCTTGGAAACAGTGATATCTGAATGTCCAGGGCAAACTGAGGCACCGACACCCACTGGTGTGAGCCCAAGTCAGACTCCTAAGAGCAGAGCTGGACACTGTAGAGCAATTGAGTAATGATTTTACAAAAGACATTTTCAACTGTGTGGTCAAATAAATAGTAGTGTTTATTCAATAATGTTAAGGGAAAATGATAGGAGTGTAATTAGCACCAGTTAGTTTACTTCCTCTCAAGAGATGTTTTGACAGTGGAAACATTGTGCAACTATCTGCGTAGGAGTGTGAAGCAAATTAAAAACCAAACGAAGCTAAATAACATATCGTGTGTCTCTATGATTCATAGCATCCCGCCTGATCTCCAACCTACCAAAGTCAGCCCACGTCATCACCCCACTTCTCCGGTGAGCTGCACTGGCTCCCAATTGCCGCAAAAATCCGCTTCAAGGTCCTTGACCTGGCATATCGTGCAGCGAGAAGAACGGCTTCCTCCTACCTCCGGTCAATGGTCTCTAACTACACACCCTACAAGACCCCTACGCTCTGCATGTTCTGGCCGCCTCAGACCCACTCCTATCCGGCTCCTGGGAGGTCATTGAATGGAAGGGGGCTGTTCTCTGTCCTGACTCCATGGTGGTGGAACAACATCACAGTCAGGAGAGCTGAAACTCGCCCAGTTTTACACCTTTGACTAAAACACACCTTTTTAATCAATATCTGAATAATAAAAAAAGAAATTATTAAAAAATTATTACTGTCCTTTACAATTATGCTATTTGCTACTATGTCTATTAAGGCTGAGCCCAAACGTTCGAACCTTCGAACCTTCGTTTGTTACGTTGGCATTCGAATTCTAAATCAACATTTGAATTTTTTATTTTTTATTAAAAAATATATATATATATATATATATATATATATATATATATATATATATATATATATATATATATATATATATATATATATATATATATATATATATATATATATATCTCTTTTTTCTATTCATTCTGGTTTTTCTTCACAGTTGCAGATAAAGATTAGGCTACACTAATATTATAGTATTAAAAGAAACTGATGAGTTATATTCATTAAAGAAAGTTGATTTAAAAGGGCAGCTAAGTGGCGCAGTGGGCAAGGCGCTCGCCACTAACACAGGAGATGCTGGGTTCGAGCCCAGCTCTCGGCGTTGCTACCAGCTTGGCTGGTCGTTCATACTAACACAATTGGCAGTGTTAGGGGTGGGAAAGCTGGTGGGTGGGGATTGGACGTTGTGGACAGCGACTCCTACATGTCGGTTGGTGCGCCTGTACAGCAGAATCAGGAAGTATCGGGTGCAGCGTGAGCCTCCCATGCGTTACTCCTCGCCACTGAGAGATCGCGCTGTACAGGTGAAAAGATGCAACAGCTGCCTCCTCGTGTACCGGAGGGGACACGTGATGCAAGGCTTGGTCCTCACTGCAGCCGACCAGTGGGAGGCATAGTCTAGCAACGTTCGAGACAGGGGAGGGGAGAATTGAAGGGAGAATTGGCGAGGCGAAATTGGGATGGGAGAAAAATAAGGAGAAAAAGTTGATAAAAAAAATAAAAAAGTTGAGTTAATTGATTTAGTTGGCTGGGGCTTCTTCCTGGGCTGGGTCTGGAAAATTGATTTAATAAAAAGAAAAGACTCATTTAATCAGATTAATCACTTTATTCAAATTGAGGATTTAGTTTGAGGATATTTATAAAAAAAAAAAAATTTAAGATTATAAAAAAAATTTAATAGAACTTTTTTTAAACTTTTTTTCGAATGTTCGAATGTTCGTTCGGAAAAACCCTGACGAAGTTCGAATCCCAAAAACAGGCTTCGGGGACAGCCTTAATGTCTATACTACTATCTACAATGTACTATGCTACTATGCCTATACTACTACCTATGCCAATATGTCTACTACTATGCACTCAGAGTGTAGCACTCAAGTTCGACACTGTTTGAACAATACCACTGACCAGTGGGACGTTGGTGATTTCATACCTGGTTGCACTGTGTTTTAATGATGCCACGCACATGCGCATAAATGTTCCCTCGCGTGCGCACAGAAAAAAGACAATGCCTAATTGCCTCTAGGAATGGAATGTAACACATTTCATTCACAAGTTTTGTGTGAATGTATCTGAGGACATATTTGAACACACCTGACGACCTGAACTATTGTTATGCAAAGTAGCCAGGTAATAATAATAATAATAATAATAATAATAATAATAATAATAATAATAATAATAATAATAATAATAATAATAATAATAATAATAATAATAATAATTCATTGCGTTCATATAGCGCTTTTCTAGACACTCAAAGCGCCCCCCACAATGTAGGGTGGAAATTGCCTCCTTCACCACCACTGGTAGCACCCAACCTTGGGCTACGCAGACTCAATGGCTGCCATACACTGGCACCAGGCACACATCACACTACACAATGGCTGAACGGCTCACGATTCACATCATTACTTAGATATTTTACCCATGTAAATAAGGTATCATGTGTCTCTGTATGATACATGTGCACCATGTCCTCTCAGTGTTGTTTAGGTGTAAAATCTTGCTTTACAGGTTTGTATCACAATCTGTGACTAGATGCATGCAGGTAAACAGGAAGCCATCGTACTGGATTGGGTGTCATTGGCTCATAATAATATTAGGGTAAACAGAAGGCAATGTAGATGTAGAAGAATTCGCAGCAAAAGCCAAAGAAAAGCCACAGGGTCAAAATGATGTTCAATTACCGTAGTTTGCTTACGTGATTCAAGAGTAACTAAAGACGTGGTCATTTTGCTGCTCCTAGTGGTTTATATTCACCCTACTGCACACTCTACTTAGGGCGAGGCGATAAAACAATAACAATATTTTTCCTCGATATAAATATGAAACGTGGTCATTATTTTTTTCTTTTATTATTATTATTATTAATGCCAGTTATAAAAGTTTTATTGTTATACAGTTCATGTTCTACCTCAGATTTGGGGACAGACTTGTCTTTCTTGCCTGCAACTTAAAGTAATGGCTTTGCTTGTCCAAATGACAATACTGACCAAATTGAGATATATTTTTCTCTTGTCCATTTATTTTGTTTGCTTTCTAATTTAAAATACAGTTTGAAGCCATCTGCACACAGTAGTCTATGTGTGCTAATCAGACTTGAGATTTAATTTATTTAATCAATTTTTCATTATTAATACTAGAATTGAGATTTTATTTATTTATTTATTTTCATTGTTGAAGGCCAGTTATAAAAGTGTTATTGTTATACAGTTCGTGTTCATGTTCTACCTCAGATTTGTGGTTTGGCCAGTAGGCCTAGTTTGTCATGTTCTGACAATAAAGACTATTCTGAACCACACTTAACCTTCTGGTTTCTTCAGCTTTCATTCAGCAGCAAAAATTGCCTCTAAACTTGACAGAAATTATTATTTCATGTATATCGAGATAATTATCTATATCGAGTGATATGAAAAATGTTATCGTGAAAAAATGTTGGCCATATCACCCAGCCCTAACTCTACCCCGCTTCAAGCGAGCTTTTTGGGCACAATATTTACTTTGCCATTTTCCCAGGGTGGAGAGATCTACCATCGCCTGCCAAGCGGACAGTGTGAGAAAGAAGACACATTTCTTGAACTTCAGTTCAAGATGTTTATTTGAGAACAACACTAAATAATGAATATATTGCAGCAAGGTCATTCTCTCTTATTTCAGAGGCATAAAAAGAGCCTAAGCTCATGTCAGCGAACGCCATTCTGATGAGAATGCACCGCTGCGCTACATCAGTAAGCGGCCCGTTGACTCATCCAACTGAAGAGAAAAATAAACACAGGTTTTGATGTCTTTTTTCAGTTGCGTCTCCCAAGTCGTCTGAAATACCCTCGCGTCTCTGTCACTGTTCTCCTGGACAACCGACGGCTGTGGACAGCTTCCATGACTTCAGTCTTGTTTTTAAAATCACAGAACAGCTCGTCAGCAGCTGAAAGAAATAATAAATATCTCGCCATCCTGATGCAATTTCTTGTGTTTGGCTGAAGAACGTGGCTGATGAGATAGGAGGCTGAAGAACGTGGCTGATAGGAGGCTGAAGAACGTGGCTGATAGGAGGCTGAATAACGTGGCTGATAGGAGGCTGAATAACGTGGCTGATAGGAGGCTGAAGAACGTGGCTGATAGGAGGCTGAAGAACGTGGCTGATAGGAGGCTGAAGAACGTGGCTGATAAGAGGCTGAAGAACGTGGCTGATAGGAGGCTGAAGAACGTGGCTGATAGGAGGCTGAAGAACGTGGCTTCTCTTCAGGAGGCCTCGGCTAAATGACTACAGAGGGAAACGTAGCTTCTGTTCGAAACGGCTACAGAGGGAAACAGATGACGACGTGACACCGCCTCCAACCACAGCCCATCTATGTGATCGACACGTTGTTGTTTTTTATCACTGAATTGTATCCGCTTACATATGACATCACTGAGATGCTCCTGCTATTGACATTAAGTCAAAACCAGGTCACATGTCATCTATTAAACCGACGAGAAATTATATGGTGTGCATTTCATTTCCATTTGCCCTCACTGTTCTCTCTCTTTTCTTTTTTTAAAGCTCTGACAAGATTGCACAGTTATACGCCTCACAAAGGGGGGAAAATAGTCACACTTCACATTCCTGTTCAGTCTCAGCAGGGCTGGGATGAAAATGACATAATTACAAGGAGGATTCAGCTAAGTCCCTTTGCGTGCAAGTCTAACGAATAAGGACAGCGAGTGAGAAGGTAACCATTACTCCTGAGTCCTGACACTGGGCAGCCTCACAGAGGTATTTAGTCGTTTAATCATTGAATCATGGGGATTTGATACATAGCAACCTTCATTAAGCTAATTGTCCTTCCACCCTCATCCAGCCACTAAGTCCTGCTTGGTCCCTTTCTTTATTTGATCAATTACCTTAAAGGGGACATGTACTGCTATTCCTAGCACTATTTGGGCAACTTTACACAATTCCTGTTAGTCTATTGAAGACATCTGTAAGGTTTTTTTCAAAAAAATGCATTGTTTTATATTTGTAATTAAGTACTCAAAACCATCATTTTCCAGCTTCAAGATTTCAGGCTGTTATGGCCTGGCTCCGCCCATAAGCACTTTGAGTGACAGTCAGCCCACACAGCGACTGGTAGACAGAGAGAGATAGAGAGAGAGAGAGAGAGAGAGAGAGAGGGGGGGGGTGGGAGAGAGAGAGAGAGAGGGGGGGTGGGAGAGAGAGAGAGAGAGAGAGAGAGAGAGCTTCTTCCAGAGCGAAACCCGACACCTCTGCACACACTCCGCGCGGCAGCTTGTGGGCCTCCCTTCCTCCCCTCTCCTGTGTGCCGCGCAGCAGGTCCCCCCCCCCCAAGTGCTCCCTCTATCTCCATCTCTCTCTCCCTCTCTCCCTCCAGAGCGCACGCAGAGGCGTCGGGCCCCACTCCGCCTCGCAGCATGAGGAAGTGGCTTCCACTCGCTGTCTAGTCTAGGTAGAATGGGGGCGGGCATTAGCTCCAACCACAGAGCCAATCGCATCACTGTGCGCTACCCAACGTCCGAATGATGTGACTCAGTCGTTCAAATCAAAATGGCCTGATTTACTGGAGGAGGAAAGGGGCTGAGCTGAATCAGAGCAATCCGCCAATATGGTATTTAGACACTAAAACACATTGATACGAACTCCTATTACTATAATACAATGCTAGAGACTGAAAAATGACATTTATAGTACATGTCACCTTTAAAATAAATCTTCAGTGAACTTGACCTCTGCCAGGGTGAAAGACAGGGCACAAAGGGTGTAACACAACCAGATAGGCAAAACCTAACCTTGATATCTGCCAGCCTGAAAGACAGGATGTAACACAACCAGATAGGCAAAACCTAGCTATCTGCCAGGGTGAAAGACAGGGTGTAACAAAGCCAGATAGGCAAAACCTAACATTGACATCTGAAGTCAGTAAAATACAAATGCCTCCTTTTCACTGTAATGTTGTTGCTTGAGGAGAAAGAGGGCCTTGCATTTTACTGTGGGTTTAACTCTTATGCTGGCAAGAACATAATACTAAGAACATAATACTATGAACATAATACTAAGAACATAATACTGTAAACTACTGATGAGACGGTCGCAGTCAAGCAGGACTGTTTAAGGTCGGACACTTTAGCTCAGCTGGTTAGTTATGTTCCCAGGTTAAAATCCAGTGCTATGAGTTACAGTACTAAGAATGTAATACGACAAACATAATACTAAGAACGTAATACTAAGCATGTTGTAATACTACAAATGTAATGCTAAGAACTACGAACATAATACTACGAACATAATACTACGAACTAGGGATGTCCGATATTATCGGCCGACCGATATTATCGGCAGTAAAATGTGATATCGGAAAATATCGGTATCGGTTTAAAAAAAGAAAAAAACAATAACAATATTTGTTATATATATATCCAGTGAAATTATTAGTTACCTGAAATTATTCAGTTTTTTTGGGGGGGGGGGACCCTGCATATATCGGTATCGGTTGATATCGGTATCGGAAATAAAGAGTTGGACAATATCGGAATATCGGTATCGGTAAAAAAGCCAATATCGAGCATCCCTACTACGAACATAATACTACGAACGTAATACTAAGATACTAAGAACTAAAAATGTAATACTAAGAACGTAATACTAAGAACTAAGAACGTTATACTAAGATACTAAGATACTAAAAACAAAACACATAATACTAAGAATGTAATACTAAGACACTAAGAAATAAAAACGTAATACTAAGAATGTAACACTAAGAACAAAATATTAAGAACGTAACACTAAAAACAAAATACTAAGAAGTTTGTAAAACACTAAAAACTAAATAGTAAGAACGTAACACTAAGAACACTAAGCTCAAGATATTTTTCAACTGCTTCAATAAGAACAAGACAGAACCAGTATCTGACCAGACTAGAAGCAGCATGTGCTGTTTTCCTCCCGCAGAGACCTCCTCGCTCAGCTCTGAGTGTGCTGTGTTGCTGTGTGCTAATTTGAGTGCCGATTGTAATGACTCTTCAGTCCGGCCATGAGGCCACTGGCACTCAGCTCTGTCCCTTTTACAACTCAAAGAATAAGAGAGCTGTAGTGGATCTTTTAAGAGCAGTTTGACAAAAGGATAAATAGAATTGTGCAAACAGAAGGTCCTCAGCTGAACAGGCTGGTTGCTCTCATCAGGAGGAGCAGCAGTCAGTCCAGATCCTGCCGTGCATTCATTCAAGACAAAACAACAGGCTTCAATTAGAAGCAGGGTAAACAAAATGGACTGACTGACTGACTGACTGGCTGGCTGACTCACTGACTGACTGACTGACTGACTGACTGACTGACTGACTGACTGACTGACTGGCTGGCTGACTCACTGACTGACTGACTGACTGACTGACTGACTGACTGACTGACTGACTGACTGACTGACTGACTGACTGGCTGGCTGACTCACTGACTGACTGACTGACTGACTGACTGACTGACTGACTGACTGACTGACTGACTGACTGACTGACTGACTGACTGACTGACTCACTGACTGACTGACTGACTGACTGACTGACTGACTGACTCACTGACTCACTGACTGACTGGCTGACTGACTGACTGACTGACTGGCTGACTGACTGACTGACTGACTGACTGACTGACTGGCTGGCTGACTCACTGACTGACTGGCTGACTGACTGACTGACTGACTGGCTGACTGACTGACTGACTGACTCACTGACTGACTGACTGACTGACTGACTGACTGACTGACTGACTGACTGACTGGCTGGCTGACTCACTGACTGACTGACTGACTGACTGACTGACTGACTGACTGACTGACTGACTGACTGACTGACTGACTGACTGACTCACTGACTGACTGACTGACTGACTGACTGACTGACTCACTGACTGACTGACTGACTGACTGACTGACTGACTGACTGACTGACTGACTGACTGACTGACTGACTGGCTGACTCACTGACTGACTGACTGACTGGCTGACTGACTGACTGACTGACTGACTGACTGACTGACTGACTGACTGACTGACTGACTGACTGACTGACTGACTGACTGACTGACTGACTGACTGACTGACTGACTGACTGACTGACTCACTGACTGACT
>NC_140165.1:162621160-162688660 GCF_963971535.1 Notolepis coatsorum | reverse complement strand
GTGGAAATTAATTCCAAGGACACAGAGAAGACATTCGATTCTGAAACGTAACGGAGATGTAATCGGGAGAAGAGGGCGTTCGGGAAGTCGCGGGTCCTGCAGGAACAGACTCATCACATCTCTCCCTCTCCCTCTCCCTCTCTCTCTCCCTCTCTCTCTCTCTCTCTTTCTCCTGAGCATGACAACCACAAGACTTCAACGTCTCAACCCGACTGAACCCGACAACCAGCCTCTCATGTAACTTCAGAGCCAACAGATACGTCTGGGCAGCTAGGGGTGGGAAGGAAGAAACAAAGAATAAAGAGAGATTGTGGAATATTGTCAAGCAGATGGCCTTTCAGCTTTTACAGTGTATAACACCAACCCCCCCCCCCCCCCCCCCTCCCTCTTTGGTTTTTGGTCCGTCAGAGTGTAGCTCGGCAGACAGTGTTTGTCTTTCATCTGTTGTGAGGTCCCCCCCCCCCCGCACGTCATCCGCACAATGAGCAAATATGCGGCCCGCTGAGAGGAGCTTCAGGGGAGTCGTTAAGGTTTGTCTTTCATCTCCATGGCGACCGACCTGCGCTGTCCCGGGGCCCCCGCGGGGGGCGCCAGAGTCCAACGCCGTCCGGGGGCCTTTAGGAATCGGCTAGTCGGATAACTCTTAAAGTGTCTATAACAGAGACACTAAATCAAATTAAAAAGGAGAGCTGGACCAGTGGGGTCAAAGGAACATCAGGACAGGACGTGTGTTTCTACAGGGTTTTTGTACAAATGACTATAGAAATAGAGATGACATTAGTCAAGTCAAGTGTTCCTTTATGAATCCTCTTGGGGAAATTGAAGTGTCAAATGTCAAGTGCAAAGTCATAATTATAATAGTGATAACAGTAGCAGTGAACAGTAGTTGTGAGCACCGATGTCTCCTTGGCAAATGAGCTAAATACTTTCTATGCACGTTTTGAGGCTGTACATTCCAACAACAGCCCACAGGCCACTGCAATAGAGAGGAGAGCCACTGCCGATGGAGACTGGAGTGTTCAGGTTAACAGAGCATGAGGTGAGGAGGACCTATAAGAAAGTGAATACCAGGAAGGCAGCAGGACCGGACGGCATCCCCGGACACATCCTAAAAGTCTGTGCCGACCAACTGGCCCCGGTATTCACTGACATAATTCAATCTGTCCCTAGAACAGTCTGTCATCCCCACCTGTTTGAAGAAGTCCACCATCATCCCTGTACCCAAAAAGTCCACGCCTGCTTGCCTCAATGACTATCGCCCTGTAGCTCTCACCTCCATAGCCATGAAGTGCTTTGAGAAGCTAGTGAAGAGCTACATCTGTTCCTCCCTCCCCAACACCCTGGACCCCCTGAAATTTGCATATCGCCCCAACAGGTCCACAGAGGACGCCATAGCCCATGTGCTGCACATGGCAGCATCACACCTGGACAAAAGGCAGGGGAACTATGTGAGAATGCTATTTATTGACTACAGCTCAGCATTCAATACCATAGCCCCCTCGAAGCTCGTCATCAAGCTCAGAGACCTGGGCTTGAACTACAACCTCTTCCAGTGGGTCTTGGACTTCCTGACAGGAAGGCCCCAAGTGGTAAGAGCAGGAAACTGCACCTCCTTATCCATCACTCTCAACACAGGTGCCCCCCAGTACAGGGCTGTGTTCTGAGCCCCCTTCTCTACTCGCTTTACATGCATGACTGTGTGGCAAAGCACAACAGCAACACAATAATTTTGCTGATGACGCAGTTGTGATGGGCCTGATCTGCAAACAACGAGAGGGCCTACCTGGGAAAGGTAGAGAACCTGGCGCTGTGGTGCCAGGAGAACAGCCTCTCCCTGAACGTCAGCAAAACCAAAGAACTGATTGTGGATTTTAGGAGGTCGGGCCGGGCTATGGACTACAGCCCCCTCAGCATCTACGGGGCACCAGTTGAGAGAGTGAACAGTTTCAAGAGGTGGCTCGATCAGCCGAACGCACAATTGGAGTTGGGCTCCCCACTCTCCAGAACATTTACACCAGGCGTTGCAGGGCCAAGGCTAAGAGAATAGTCAAGGACTCTAGCCACCCAAACAACTGCCTCTTTGCACTGCTGCTGTCAGGCAAGCACTACCAGAGTCTCATGGCCAGTACAGAGAGACTCAGAAGGAGCTTCTATCCCCAGGCCGCTTCTATACTTTAAGCAAGTGGCTTGTCCTTCCGTGTTCCCGTTTTGCGCTCTGATTGGCCACACACTATTCTGGTCATGTGACATGTGCGCCAATCGTGGGACGGCAAGTTTTTGGACGGTTAAGCTTAGGCGCTCTTTCGAAGTTGGTTAAGGTTAGAGTTTGTCTTAGAGCATGGCGATAGAACGCCTGCCCTGATTCCAAACTCTAACCTTAACCAACTGCGAAAGAGTCGCCTAAGCTTAACCAGTGATAAACTAGGCGTTAGGTAGTTTGCAGGCTGTTAGACCCGGAAATAGGCGCAGAACTTGCCGTCCCACGATTGGCGCACATGTCACATGACCAGAAACGTGCGTGGCCAATCAGAGCGCAAAACGGGAACGCGGAAGGACAAGCCACTTGCTTAAAGTATAGACGCCCCCAGGCCAGCTGGATGCTCAATGACTCTATGTAACATCAACCCATCGATCTACATTCATTGCACACACATCCACATGCACACACTCACTTTAAACAAACACTGACCTTAACACTCACTTTAGACACTTTAAACACTACATCATATTTGATCTATTTATTAAAAGAGATTTTGCACTACATCCATACCTCATTTGAGCATTTTTTTTACGTATGCATTTTTGTACCTCATTGTCTGCATTTTTACTTCATTGAACTTATGTTGTACTTTAGTTTGTATATTGTATATTTGTAGTGTTGGGACTTTATTCCTCTTTTGCTTTTTTTATTCCTTTTATAAAAATCTTTCCTTTTTTTACTGTATGAAGCACATTCTCAGAACCATGCATGTCACTGTAATGTACATGTACAGTGGGCCTACTTCATACGTGACAAATAAAAACAAACTTGAAACTTGAAACTTGAACTAGTAAGTGGCAGGATTAAATCAGACAGTAGTAATGGTGAGGATGGTATACGTGGTTGAAGCCATAGTAACACACTGCACCAGAGTCCATACAGTGTTTATTATTAGGAGTCAGATAGTCCTAACAGTGTTTATTATTAAGAGTCTGATAGTCCTAACAGTGTTTATTATTAAGAGTCTGATAGTCCTAACAGTGTTTAATATTAAAAGTCAGATAGTCCTAACAGTTCTTATTATTAAAAGTCAGATAGTCCTAACAGTGCTAATTATTAGGAGTCAGATAGTCCTAACAGTGTTTATTATTAGGAGTCAGATAGTCCTAACAGTGTTTATTATTAAGAGTCAGATAGTCCTAACAGTGCTAATTATTAGGAGTCAGATAGTCCTAACAGTGTTTATTATTAAAAGTCAGATAGTCCTAACAGTTCTTATTATTAAAAGTCAGATAGTCCTAACAGTGCTAATTATTAAGAGTCAGATAGTCCTAACAGTGTTTATTATTAAGAGTCTGATAGTCCTAACAGTGTTTAATATTAAAAGTCAGATAGTCCTAACAGTGTTTATTATTAAGAGTCTGATAGTCCTAACAGTGTTTAATATTAAAAGTCAGATAGTCCTAACAGTTCTTATTATTAAAAGTCAGATAGTCCTAACAGTGCTAATTATTAAGAGTCAGATAGTCCTAACAGTGCTAATTATTAGGAGTCAGAGTCCTAACAGTGCTAATTATTAAGAGTCAGATAGTCCTAACAGTGCTAATTATTAAGAGTCAGATAGTCCTAACAGTGTTTATTATTAAGAGTCAGATAGTCCTAACAGAGTCAGATAGTCCTAACAGTGTTTAATATTAAGAGTCAGATAGTCCTAACAGTGCTTATTATTAAAAGTCAGATAGTCCTAACAGTGTTTATTATTAAGAGTCAGATAGTCCTAACAGTGTTTATTATTAAGAGTCAGATAGTCCTAAACAGTGCTAATTATTAAGAGTCTGATAGTCCTAACAGTGTTTATTATTAGGAGTCAGATAGTCCTAACAGTGTTTATTATTAGGAGTCAGATAGTCCTAACAGTGTTTATTATTAAGAGTCAGATAGTCCTAACAGTGTTTATTATTAAGAGTCAGACAGTCCTAACAGTGTTTATTATTAAGAGTCAGATAGTCCTAACAGTGTTTATTATTAAGAGTCAGATAGTCCTAACAGTGTTTATTATTAAGAGTCAGATAGTCCTAACAGTGTTTATTATTAAGAGTCAGATAGTCCTAAACAGTGCTAATTATTAAGAGTCTGATAGTCCTAACAGTGTTTATTATTAGGAGTCAGATAGTCCTAACAGTGTTTATTATTAGGAGTCAGATAGTCCTAACAGTGTTTATTATTAAGAGTCAGATAGTCCTAACAGTGTTTATTATTAGGAGTCAGATAGTCCTAACAGTGTTTATTATTAGGAGTCAGATAGTCCTAACAGTGTTTATTATTAGGAGTCAGATAGTCCTAACAGAGTCAGATAGTCCTAACAGTGTTTATTATTAGGAGTCAGATAGTCCTAACAGTGTTTATTATTAGGAGTCAGATAGTCCTAACAGTGTTTATTATTAAGAGTCAGATAGTCCTAACAGTGTTTATTATTAAGAGTCAGATAGTCCTAAACAGTGCTAATTATTAAGAGTCTGATAGTCCTAACAGTGTTATTATTAGGAGTCAGATAGTCCTAACAGTGTTTATTATTAGGAGTCAGATAGTCCTAACAGTGTTATTATTAAGAGTCAGATAGTCCTAACAGTGTTTATTATTAAGAGTCAGACAGTCCTAACAGTGTTTATTATTAAGAGTCAGATAGTCCTAACAGTGTTTATTATTAAGAGTCAGATAGTCCTAACAGTGTTTATTATTAAGAGTCAGATAGTCCTAACAGTGTTTATTATTAAGAGTCAGATAGTCCTAAACAGTGCTAATTATTAAGAGTCTGATAGTCCTAACAGTGTTATTATTAGGAGTCAGATAGTCCTAACAGTGTTTATTATTAGGAGTCAGATAGTCCTAACAGTGTTTATTATTAGGAGTCAGATAGTCCTAACAGTGTTTATTATTAGGAGTCAGATAGTCCTAACAGTGTTTATTATTAGGAGTCAGATAGTCCTAACAGTGTTTATTATTAGGAGTCAGATAGTCCTAACAGTGTTTATTATTAGGAGTCAGATAGTCCTAACAGTGTTTATTATTAGGAGTCAGATAGTCCTAACAGAGTCAGATAGTCCTAACAGAGTCAGATAGTCCTAACAGTGTTTATTATTAGGAGTCAGATAGTCCTAACAGAGTCAGATAGTCCTAACAGTGTTATTATTAGGAGTCAGATAGTCCTAACAGTGTTATTATTAAGAGTCAGATAGTCCTAACAGTGTTTATTATTAGGAGTCAGATAGTCCTAACAGTGTTTATTATTAAGAGTCAGATAGTCCTAACAGTTCTCAAGTTCACCAATCGTTAGCTCTCCAGAAATTGGCAGCAGTCCGTGCCCATGGTTGTGGAGCCTCCAAATTAAGTGTCCAACCCTCTCTGTGATGACAAAGGTAAGCGTTGTGTAATAACTAGGCCGTGCAGGTCAACTCTGGTGCCGCATGTCATGTTGCACCCAGACGACAGAACCCACTGTTTGTCATGGGAAACACACACACACAGAGTGGAACTAAAACATGCAAGGTGGTAGTGTTTGCATGCATCCATTCAGCATGTCTAAAATAGTTACACAATTATTGTTGTGAGAGATTTTCTGACAATTATTGGAATGTCTGACCACTAAGTGTGTCTGACTTTTACTCTTACTCATAGTATAAGTATATATTCAGATAAAATTCTTTATTGCCTATATTTATTGTAATGTATAATATAACCGATAGGGCGTACAGACCCTCATCTGCACCTTTGTTTACACTTTTCCTTCTTCTCGTATTTTTATATTGAGAGTTAATGAAATAGTTTACACTGTTTATTCTTTCTTATATTTTCATATTCAGATCTAATTGTATTGCCTATATTTATGTGTTTCTACTATTACCCTGCCCATGATACCTGTACCTCCACCTCCCCCTCCCCCTCCCCCACACTGCTATAATGCCCAAATTTCCCCCAAATGGTCCAATAAAGGAATATGTTATCTTATCTTCTATGGCTACTTTCATTGACCCTTCTAAGCGATATGGAATCCAGCACATCTGGATTCCATATTGCGTTCCATAACAAGATGTTTTGACTGACTATAAATGGTTCTGTGAATTGTCCTTGTTTTTGTTTTAATTGCTATATGTTTGTTTTTTAAATAGTTTTCGTCTGTAAATGTGAAATTGTAACTGTGCTGTTGCCTATCTTGGCCAGGACGCTCTTGTAAAAGAGATTTTTTTTTATCTCAATGAGACTTTTTCCTGGTTAAATAAAAAAAATATTGAGATCCGTAGACCAGCCGTGTCTGTTGGCAGTGAGAGCTGAAAGAGGGTTCCGGCTGACCGGGGTTTTTGCAAGAATGCAACTGGAATTCATTCCAGGGGTGAAGCCATACGCTGCGCATTTATTCAATGATTATTTTCAACCGGCTTTCAGGTTCTACAGGCCCGTTCCGCCCTAATCCTATTTAGTCAACTGAGCATCTTGCAGGGCTCCCAGAACGCCACTAGTAGTTTAAGGAGCAGACCGGAAAATACATGTTTAGTCTTTATAGAATACATACACATAAAACCCCCCTTCATTTACAGAGCGTTTACAAGCCCGTTCCGCTTCTGCAGCTCTGCTTTCAGTGAGTGTCACAGAATCAGAGCCGTCGTGGACTGTAAACTCCACCGTGGGTCATAAACACAGATTTAACTTCCAGGAGGGGGAGAGAGAGAGAGAGAGAGAGAGAAGAGAGAGAGAGAGAGAGAGAGAGAGAGAGAGAGAGAGAGAGAGAGCAGACAGACAGACACGAAAACATCTGAGAGCAAAAACAGGGCATTGCCCCCTCGAAAAACCGCAACTAAAACACTGTCTTCATGCATAACTCTCCTATCAATCATCCGGGTTCAGGAGTAGGAGGATAACAGCATCTCTCTACACTAAGAGAGAGAGGTCGTTAAAGTGTAATTGGTTTAATCATATGTCTCGGAATATGCATGCAAGTTATGAGTGCTTTATGCAAAGCCCACCCGTTTCGGCTGTTTTCACCAGGGGGGGGGGGGGGGGAGCTGAGAGACGCCGTCGACAGCGAGACGTGGAAGACACGGAGGCCGAAGCAAGTCGCTGCCTGCATGAGGTAAGTCGCTGTCAGTCACGGGGGGGGGGGGGGGGGCTGAGGGACGGGGGGGATGAGACCACAGGGGATTTGGACGCCGGCGGTCCCTCAGCATGGTGGTCTCTTTACGGCAGAGCCCAAATGAAAAAAACATGTAGGTGGAGGTGTTGTGACACTGATGTTGATAATTATGTTCCCAGATGACGGGTTTGAGAAGAGAAGACCAAGATGGGAGCAAACTGGAGCAAAGTGGAGCAGTGAATAACACGGGTGCAGAGAAGATGAGGAGCGGAATGACTCAGCGATCACGTCTGTCGGATCGACACGTGAGACTGCAGTACAGCCTACAGGACAGGGTGCCTACAGGACAGGGTGCCTACAGGACAGGGTGCCTACAGGACAGGGTGCCTACAGGACAGGGTGCCTACAGGACAGGGTGCCTACAGGACAGGGTGCCTACAGGACAGGGTGCCTACAGGACAGGGTGCCTACAGGACAGGGTGCCTACAGGACAGGGTGCTTATAGGACAGGGTGCCTACAGCAGGGGTTCCCAAAGTCGGGGTCGCGACCCACAGGAGGGTCGCCAGATGATGCAGTCAGGCCACTGAACTTAGAAGCAGGCCAGGACAGTGTTTCTAGTTACAGCAGCGCAATAGTTAGATAACCTAGGTGGGGAACAACCAGGAGATCACTGCAACTCACACAAGATGGAGAACTATCTCTCTCTCTCTCTCTCTTGCTCTCACACACACACACACAAAAGGAGCCGCATGTGATTGGTGGAGGCGGGACCCTTACAAAAAACTGTTGTTGCTAATCATTGACACATGCTAGCCTGTAATAATCCCCCCCAGAAAAATCTACTTTGCATTTGATATATTGCAAATATATGCCATCACACACACTGGCATTTAAAGGGTTAGAATTATAAAATGTATATGTGGTGTTAATTCAGGGGTGTAGCTCCAGATTCTGGGCCCCATGAAAGAATGTATTTGTAGGCCCCAGTGAATTTTTTTTTGCCATTTTTTTATTGATGAAACGCATAATATGGTTTTTACCTATACATTCGGATCAGCAGTTCAGCACCTGCACTGTTGGTGGGTGAGCCTAGTAAAGGATGTCGCATTGCGTTCATCTTCAATGAATGGACCAATGCAATAGTCTACCAAAGCCCCCCCCTCTCTCTCTATATATCTCACACACACACACACACACACACACACACACACACACACACACACACACACACACACACACACTTCAGAAACAAACATAGTATCAATGAGAGCATCAATAATACACCTGAGTGATGTCTAGTTTTTTTTTTTTGGCCCCCCCCCCCCAGTGCTGGGCCCTTGGAATCATCCTAAACTACCCCCCCCCCCCAGCTACGCCCCTGGATTATGATCAGGGCTGAAGTTTAATAAAAGATTGTATTATTTTCAATCTGACATTACAAAAAAACTGAAAATCCATCAAAATCAGTGTTGTTGCTAATCATACATTATGCTAGCCTGTTTTTAACAATAATTTGTGATGCCATCACAAACACTGGCATTTAAAGGGTACAAATAAAAAAATGCCTGCACCAGAATGCAGGAAATTAAGTCTTTGTAACAAGAAATGTCCTGGTGGGGGACCCCCAGACCCCCTGCTTAAAAAGTGGCCTGACTGGGGCTATATTTTGCACTATATTTCCTGGCCTGAATGATTTCCCCAGTCCGGCCCTGGTTAAAAGCCTCCAATGCTTATTAGTGTGTGTGCGTTTGAACGTGTGCATGTTTCAACCATACATTTCCATTTATTAAAAAAAAATATATATATATATATATATTTTCTTTTTTAAAATGTTTTACCTCCTATAATAGTGGGGGTCGCGGCTCTCTGACCCCGTTATTTTTGGGTCGCGGCCTGAAAAGTTTGGGAACCCCTGGCCTACAGGACAGGTGTGCCTAGATGTTTTAGCAGGGAGGGCAAAGGACCGTAATTTAACATGGACAGTGGGCCAGAGGCCAAGAATATGCACACTGATTATTTACAAATGCAACAAGGGGGAAATAGCTCAATCCGTATTATTACACCTTGATATGAGAAATTGTTCTCAGAATATTAGGTTAGATTACATTCAAATGCATTGTCATCGTACAGTACAAGGAAAAGGAGTTGGCATCTAACCAGAGTGTGAGGTAACAGTACAGTGTGAGGTAACAGTACAGTGAGTTACAGTACAGTGTGAGTTACAGTACAGTGAGTTACAGTACAGTGTGAGTTACAGTACAGTGTGAGTTACAGTACAGTGAGTTACAGTACAGTGTGAGTTACAGTACAGTGAGTTACAGTACAGTGTGAGTTACAGTACAGTGAGTTACAGTACAGTGTGAGGTAACAGTGCAGTGAGTTACAGTACAGTGTGAGTTACAGTACAGTGAGTTACAGTACAGTGTGAGTTACAGTACAGTGTGAGTTACAGTACAGTGAGTTACAGTACAGTGTGAGTTACAGTACAGTGAGTTACAGTACAGTGTGAGTTACAGTGAGTTACAGTACAGTGTGAGTTACAGTACAGTGTGAGTTACAGTGAGTTACAGTACAGTGTGAGGTAACAGTGCAGTGAGTTACAGTACAGTGTGAGTTACAGTACAGTGAGTTACAGTACAGTGTGAGTTACAGTACAGTGTGAGTTACAGTACAGTGTGAGTTACAGTACAGTGAGTTACAGTACAGTGTGAGTTACAGTACAGTGAGTTACAGTACAGTGTGAGTTACAGTACAGTGAGTTACAGTACAGTGTGAGTTACAGTGAGTTACAGTACAGTGTGAGTTACAGTACAGTGTGAGTTACAGTACAGTGTGAGTTACAGTGAGTTACAGTACAGTGTGAGTTACAGTACAGTGTGAGTTACAGTACAGTGTGAGTTACAGTACAGTGTGAGTTACAGTACAGTGAGTTACAGTACAGTGTGAGTTACAGTACAGTGTGAGTTACAGTACAGTGGTACAGTGAGTTACAGTACAGTGTGAGTTACAGTACAGTGTGAGTTACAGTACAGTGTGAGTTACAGTACAGTGGTACAGTGAGTTACAGTACAGTGTGAGTTACAGTACAGTGTGAGTTACAGTACAGTGTGAGTTACAGTACAGTGTGAGTTACAGTACAGTGTGAGTTACAGTACAGTGTGAGTTACAGTACAGTGTGAGTTACAGTACAGTGTGAGTTACAGTACAGTGTGAGTTACAGTACAGTGTGAGTTACAGTACAGTGAGAGTTACAGTACAGTGTGAGTTACAGTACAGTGAGTTACAGTACAGTGAGTTACAGTACAGTGTGAGTTACAGTACAGTGTGAGTTACAGTACAGTGAGTTACAGTACAGTGTGAGTTACAGTACAGTGTGAGTTACAGTACAGTGAGTTACAGTACAGTGAGTTACAGTACAGTGTGAGTTACAGTACAGTGTGAGTTACAGTACAGTGAGTTACAGTACAGTGAGTTACAGTACAGTGTGAGTTACAGTACAGTGAGAGTTACAGTACAGTGAGTTACAGTACAGTGGAGTTACAGTACAGTGTGAGTTACAGTACAGTGAGAGTTACAGTACAGTGAGTTACAGTACAGTGTGAGTTACAGTACAGTGAGTTACAGTACAGTGTGAGTTACAGTACAGTGAGTTACAGTACAGTGTGAGTTACAGTACAGTGAGAGTTACAGTACAGTGAGTTACAGTACAGTGTGAGTTACAGTACAGTGAGTTACAGTACAGTGAGTTACAGTACAGTGTGAGTTACAGTACAGTGTGAGTTACAGTACAGTGAGTTACAGTACAGTGAGTTACAGTACAGTGTGAGTTACAGTACAGTGTGAGTTACAGTACAGTGTGAGTTACAGTACAGTGTGAGTTACAGTACAGTGAGTTACAGTACAGTGAGTTACAGTACAGTGTGAGTTACAGTACAGTGAGTTACAGTACAGTGAGTTACAGTACAGTGTGAGTTACAGTACAGTGAGTTACAGTACAGTGTGAGTTACAGTACAGTGTAAGTTACAGTACAGTGTGAGTTACAGTACAGTGTGAGTTACAGTACAGTGAGTTACAGTACAGTGAGTTACAGTACAGTGAGTTACAGTACAGTGTGAGTTACAGTACAGTGAGTTACAGTACAGTGTGAGTTACAGTACAGTGAGTTACAGTACAGTGTGAGTTACAGTACAGTGTGAGTTACAGTACAGTGAGTTACAGTACAGTGAGTTACAGTACAGTGTGAGTTACAGTACAGTGAGTTACAGTACAGTGAGTTACAGTACAGTGAGTTACAGTACAGTGTGAGTTACAGTACAGTGAGTTACAGTACAGTGTGAGTTACAGTACAGTGAGTTACAGTACAGTGTGAGTTACAGTACAGTGTGAGTTACAGTACAGTGAGTTACAGTACAGTGAGTTACAGTACAGTGAGTTACAGTACAGTGTGAGTTACAGTACAGTGTGAGTTACAGTACAGTGAGTTACAGTACAGTGAGTTACAGTACAGTGAGTTACAGTACAGTGTGAGTTACAGTACAGTGAGTTACAGTACAGTGAGTTACAGTACAGTGTGAGTTACAGTACAGTGTGAGTTACAGTACAGTGTGAGTTACAGTACAGTGTGAGTTACAGTACAGTGTGAGTTACAGTACAGTGAGTTACAGTACAGTGAGTTACAGTACAGTGTGAGTTACAGTACAGTGAGTTACAGTACAGTGTGAGTTACAGTACAGTGTGAGTTACAGTACAGTGTGAGTTACAGTACAGTGAGTTACAGTACAGTGTGAGTTACAGTACAGTGTGAGTTACAGTACAGTGTGAGTTACAGTACAGTGAGTTACAGTACAGTGTGAGTTACAGTACAGTGAGTTACAGTACAGTGTGAGTTACAGTACAGTGAGTTACAGTACAGTGTGAGTTACAGTACAGTGAGTTACAGTACAGTGAGTTACAGTACAGTGTGAGTTACAGTACAGTGTGAGTTACAGTACAGTGTGAGTTACAGTACAGTGTGAGTTACAGTACAGTGTGAGTTACAGTACAGTGAGTTACAGTACAGTGAGTTACAGTACAGTGTGAGTTACAGTACAGTGAGTTACAGTACAGTGTGAGTTACAGTACAGTGTGAGTTACAGTACAGTGTGAGTTACAGTACAGTGAGTTACAGTACAGTGTGAGTTACAGTACAGTGTGAGTTACAGTACAGTGTGAGTTACAGTACAGTGAGTTACAGTACAGTGTGAGTTACAGTACAGTGAGTTACAGTACAGTGTGAGTTACAGTACAGTGAGTTACAGTACAGTGAGTTACAGTACAGTGAGTTACAGTACAGTGAGTTACAGTACAGTGTGAGTTACAGTACAGTGAGTTACAGTACAGTGTGAGTTACAGTACAGTGTGAGTTACAGTACAGTGTGAGTTACAGTACAGTGTGAGTTACAGTACAGTGTGAGTTACAGTACAGTGTAAGTTACAGTACAGTGAGTTACAGTACAGTGTGAGTTACAGTACAGTGTGAGTTACAGTACAGTGAGTTACAGTACAGTGAGTTACAGTACAGTGTGAGTTACAGTACAGTGTGAGTTACAGTACAGTGAGTTACAGTACAGTGAGTTACAGTACAGTGTGAGTTACAGTACAGTGTGAGTTACAGTACAGTGAGTTACAGTACAGTGTGAGTTACAGTACAGTGTGAGTTACAGTACAGTGTGAGTTACAGTACAGTGAGTTACAGTACAGTGTGAGTTACAGTACAGTGAGTTACAGTACAGTGTGAGTTACAGTACAGTGTGAGTTACAGTACAGTGAGTTACAGTACAGTGTGAGTTACAGTACAGTGAGTTACAGTACAGTGAGTTACAGTACAGTGTGAGTTACAGTACAGTGTGAGTTACAGTACAGTGAGTTACAGTACAGTGAGTTACAGTACAGTGTGAGTTACAGTACAGTGTGAGTTACAGTACAGTGTGAGTTACAGTACAGTGAGTTACAGTACAGTGTGAGTTACAGTACAGTGAGTTACAGTACAGTGTGAGTTACAGTACAGTGTGAGTTACAGTACAGTGTGAGTTACAGTACAGTGTGAGTTACAGTACAGTGTGAGTTACAGTACAGTGTGAGTTACAGTACAGTGTGAGTTACAGTACAGTGTGAGTTACAGTACAGTGAGTTACAGTACAGTGAGTTACAGTACAGTGTGAGTTACAGTACAGTGTGAGTTACAGTACAGTGTGAGTTACAGTACAGTGTGAGTTACAGTACAGTGAGTTACAGTACAGTGAGTTACAGTACAGTGAGGTACAGTACAGTGTGAGTTACAGTACAGTGAGTTACAGTACAGTGTGAGTTACAGTAGTGTGAGTTACAGTACAGTGAGTTACAGTACAGTGTGAGTTACAGTACAGTGAGTTACAGTACAGTGAGTTACAGTACAGTGTGAGTTACAGTACAGTGTGAGTTACAGTACAGTGTGAGTTACAGTACAGTGAGTTACAGTACAGTGAGTTACAGTACAGTGAGTTACAGTACAGGTGTGACAGTAGTTACAGTACAGTGTGAGTTACAGTACAGTGAGTTACAGTACAGTGTGAGTTACAGTACAGTGTGAGTTACAGTACAGTGTGAGTTACAGTACAGTGTGAGTTACAGTACAGTGTGAGTTACAGTACAGTGTGAGTTACAGTACAGTGTGAGTTACAGTACAGTGAGTTACAGTACAGTGTGAGTTACAGTACAGTGAGTTACAGTACAGTGTGAGTTACAGTACAGTGTAAGTTACAGTACAGTGTAAGTTACAGTACAGTGTGAGTTACAGTACAGTGTGAGTTACAGTACAGTGAGTTACAGTAGAGTGAGTTACAGTACAGTGTGAGTTACAGTACAGTGTGAGTTACAGTACAGTGTGAGTTACAGTACAGTGTGAGTTACAGTACAGTGTGAGTTACAGTGAGTTTACAGTACAGTGTGAGTTACAGTACAGTGTGAGTTACAGTACAGTGTGAGTTACAGTACAGTGAGTTACAGTACAGTGTGAGTAACAGTACAGTGTGAGTTACAGTACAGTGTGAGTTACAGTACAGTGAGTTACAGTACAGTGTGAGTTACAGTACAGTGTGAGTAACAGTACAGTGTGAGTTACAGTACAGTGATGAGTAGTACAGTACAGTGTGAGTTACGTACAGTGTGAGTTACAGTACAGTGTGAGTTACAGTACAGTGTGAGTTACAGTACAGTGTGAGTTACAGTACAGTGTGAGTTACAGTACAGTGTGAGTTACAGTACAGTGAGTTACAGTACAGTGAGTTACAGTACAGTGTGAGTTACAGTACAGTGTGAGTTACAGTACAGTGTGAGTTACAGTACAGTGTGAGTAACAGTACAGTGTGAGTTACAGTACAGTGTGAGTTACAGTACAGTGAGTTACAGTACAGTGAGTTACAGTACAGTGAGTTACAGTACAGTGAGTTACAGTACAGTGAGTTACAGTACAGTGAGAGTAACAGTACAGTGTGAGTTACAGTACAGTGTGAGTTACAGTACAGTGAGTTGTGTGAGTTACAGTACAGTGAGTTACAGTACAGTGTGAGTTACAGTACAGTGTGAGTTACAGTACAGTGTGAGTTACAGTACAGTGTGAGTTACAGTGAGTTACAGTACAGTGTGAGTTACAGTACAGTGAGTTACAGTACAGTGAGTTACAGTACAGTGAGTTACAGTACAGTGAGTTACAGTACAGTGAGTTACAGTACAGTGTAAGTTACAGTACAGTGTGAGTTACAGTACAGTGTGAGTTACAGTACAGTGAGTTACAGTACAGTGTGAGTTACAGTACAGTGTGAGTTACAGTACAGTGAGTTACAGTACAGTGTGAGTTACAGTACAGTGAGTTACAGTACAGTGTGAGTTACAGTACAGTGTGAGTTACAGTACAGTGAGTTACAGTACAGTGTGAGTTACAGTACAGTGTGAGTAACAGTACAGTGAGTTACAGTACAGTGTGAGTTACAGTACAGTGTGAGTTACAGTACAGTGAGTTACAGTACAGTGTGAGTTACAGTACAGTGAGTTACAGTACAGTGTGAGTTACAGTACAGTGAGTTACAGTACAGTGTGAGTTACAGTACAGTGTGAGTAACAGTACAGTGAGTTACAGTACAGTGTGAGTTACAGTACAGTGAGTTACAGTACAGTGTGAGTTACAGTACAGTGAGTTACAGTACAGTGAGTTACAGTACAGTGTGAGTTACAGTACAGTGAGTTACAGTACAGTGTGAGTTACAGTACAGTGAGTAACAGTACAGTGAGTTACAGTACAGTGAGTTACAGTACAGTGAGTTACAGTACAGTGTGAGTTACAGTACAGTGTGAGTTACAGTACAGTGTGAGTTACAGTACAGTGTGAGTTACAGTACAGTGAGTAACAGTACAGTGAGTTACAGTACAGTGAGTTACAGTACAGTGAGTTACAGTACAGTGAGTTACAGTACAGTGTGAGTTACAGTACAGTGTGAGTTACAGTACAGTGAGTTACAGTACAGTGTGAGTTACAGTACAGTGTGAGTTACAGTACAGTGTGAGTTACAGTACAGTGAGTTACAGTACAGTGTGAGTTACAGTACAGTGTGAGTTACAGTACAGTGTGAGTTACAGTACAGTGTGAGTTACAGTACAGTGTGAGTTACAGTACAGTGTAAGTTACAGTACAGTGTGAGTTACAGTACAGTGTGAGTTACAGTACAGTGTGAGTTACAGTACAGTGTGAGTTACAGTACAGTGTGAGTTACAGTACAGTGTGAGTTACAGTACAGTGAGTTACAGTACAGTGTGAGTTACAGTACAGTGTGAGTTACAGTACAGTGTGAGTTACAGTACAGTGTGAGTTACAGTACAGTGAGTTACAGTACAGTGTGAGTTACAGTACAGTGTGAGTTACAGTACAGTGAGTTACAGTACAGTGTGAGTTACAGTACAGTGAGTTACAGTACAGTGTGAGTTACAGTACAGTGAGTTACAGTACAGTGAGTTACAGTACAGTGTGAGTTACAGTACAGTGAGTTACAGTACAGTGAGTTACAGTACAGTGTGAGTTACAGTACAGTGAGTTACAGTACAGTGAGTTACAGTACAGTGTGAGTTACAGTACAGTGAGAGTTACAGTACAGTGAGTTACAGTACAGTGAGTTACAGTACAGTGAGTTACAGTACAGTGTGAGTTACAGTACAGTGAGTTACAGTACAGTGTGAGTTACAGTACAGTGAGTTACAGTACAGTGAGTTACAGTACAGTGTGAGTTACAGTACAGTGAGTTACAGTACAGTGCATAACAATATACAATGTAAGTGATTAAATGGAATATACTGTATATAACGGAGCTACTGAGCAAATATGTATAATATGACTCGTGTACAATATTATCCTCTCAGATGTTATTAAAATGATCCTCTTAGATTAAAATGAATCAAAAGAAGGCGGTCAGGTGGCGTAGCGGAGATTGCGTTAGTCACCAACGCCGGAGACGCTGGATTCGCCTGTTCGAATCCAGCTCACAGCTCCCGGCATGTCACCAGCTTGGCTGGCCGTTCACACTAACACAATTGGCTGTATTAGAGGGTGGGAGAAGCTGGCGGGGTGGGTCCGGGTCGTTGTAAACAGCGACTCCTACAGTTCGGTCGGGGCGCCTGCTAAGCGCGGATAGGACCTGAGTGGGATAGTGTGATCCTTCCACACGCTACACCCTCTCTGTGAGAGTCTGCGCTGCCAGGTGAAAAGAAGCGGTTGATTGGCTAGACGTGTGTCGGAGGAAGCACGTGATAGCCTCCACTCTCCCAGACCGACTGTGGGGGGTAAGTGCGCAGCGACCAGGAAGGGGATTGGGAATTGGCATAACGACTAACATTGGGATGGGAGAAAATCGGAGGAAAAAGGAGGGGGGAAAAGATTAAAAAAAAAAAAAAAAGATAAAAAGAGATATCAAAAGAGATATTTACACTCTTAGGAATACTGTGGAGAGCCAACACTTGTTGGGTTGAGATGTGGCATGCAGACCTTGGCTTTAAGGCAGTGAAAGAGGAGGCAAACACACAGCACAGTCTTTACGAGGTGCTGGTTTTGGACGGTCCTGTTACAGGGACGTAGCAGTTAAACGTGTTTCATACTTCTTCAGGTCTGTGTGGTTTATATGGCATCCACTGCGATATTGCACAACAGCCGCACGTGTGCCTGGTCCCCGAACACAGGGGTCTGAGGGCCGAGCGGGGGGGGGGGGGGGGGGGGGGGGGGGGGGTGCACAGACCACGTTGCGTCGCTATGGTGAGAGAATGTGCACTCTGTTCTTAGAGTCACTCCGGCAGCAATCACTATGAGGCGACCCGACGTCTGGTGGAGATGCTGTCTGCACCATGAAGACCGCATGGGCGAGGAAGTTAGGGCTAGATCCATAAAGAATGGATTGCACGGAGCAAGTTGCACCCTTACTTACAATTCATGATGAATTGAAAATGGGGGACCCTGATGTAAACAAGACGAAAGTCTTTCTCTGGTCTGCATCCCCTTAACAATTGTGTGTATTGAGCCGTACTGTATTGTACCCATTCTGCAATCTGTTAATACAATTTTCATTCATAATGAATTGCAGCTTGCTCCGTGCAATCCATTCTTTGTGGATCTAGCCCTTAGCCTTTTCAGGTGTTTGGAATGTTTTCCCAGAACTCTATCTTAGAATTTTTCCTTTCAACGGCCAATTGTTGTCAAGTCATCATTAGAATGAAAGTTCTAATCTTCTACTCTTCAATCAATATTTTGAAAAAAAAAAGTATTGTACTTTACCTTCCCTACATTACTACCTACTATGCGAATATGTCTATACTGCTATGCACTCAAGACTGTAGCACTTACTTACCCTTAGCTGCCAGGGTTGTACCCTTCCTGCACAGAACTTGTAAGTCGCTTTGGATAAAAGCATCAGCTAAATGACTAAATGTAAATGTAATCTCATGCAGGAGATAGCACACCTGAAAGGGTTACGGATTGGGATTAGGGTGTGGATAAGGTACTATCTATAGTCAGTAGGTGTCTCTCTACATGCCTGTTGTCCTCACCCCAACAGAAGGCCCCCAGAGTCTCCTTCCAGCAGAGCAGACCTCTCTAATCTCATGATCGGAGTGAAGTGGAAAACCCAAGAGAACAGACCGACCTCTATTTGCTCTGGAGTGTAGCTTCACTGTGTGTGTACACACGTAGGCACAGGCGCGCATGCACGCACGCACACACACACACACACACACACACACACACACACACACACACACACACACACACACACACACACACACACACACACACACACACACACACACAGTGCGTTCCTAGTTTATATGCTGCCCTGGGCGAACCCCCGCCCTGCGGCCCCCTCCCCGTTTTTTGTTTTCATCCACCAACAAGTTTCACCCTTAACTCATTGGGCTCCATACCCGAGTTAAGTCGGGTTATCTCGCCAACCGTTGAGTGCCAAAACCAGAGAATTCTCGGGTTTTGATCCTTTGATCTTTTTCCTTTGATCCCCGTTCTATACACTCAGCCGGAGCCCTCTAGGTCTCCCTGGCTCATCTGCCTACGTTGGAATTGCAATGACGATCGAATCTCACCAGGTGGCAGTATCGCCTACCTTTTGAACTGGGAACTGGGGATATCACATGTCTTGTGATCCACTCTGGCTTTTTCCGCCTAGGAGTGGATCACAACATAGCAATCGGTGGAAGATTTGGTGCCTCAGAGCTATTCTTTCCTGTATGGTATCCATGCCCAATATACACGAGTAATTGCGATCGCCATGGGATCGACTGGGATTTATTCATTTTGGAGTACTTTCTGGCTGAAGTAAGGTCTATCTTAGGTAACCTGCTGGTATTTTTTCAACGTAAAACATGCTTCTGTACCGATCAGTGTCGTGTTTTACCGGAAAACATGCTCGACAAACACGATTGCAGTTTCTAGTTAAAACGACCCCCCCCCCCCCCTTGATGATTTTGTGAAGACACATTATGTACATCGTATATACCTTTGTTTTGGAAGTATTTGGGGTTTCAGGCGATCAACCAGAACGATTTGGTCATATTGCATATAACGCGGCATATCTCGAGATCTATGAAAAAATACTGGATTATTTTGGAAAGTGGCGATGTTTAGCGTGTAATAGCGCACAAACTACAGTATGTAGAAATGAACTAATTAGTCAGTGATGGACTATGAACAATGCCTGTCAAATGAACCATACTATTGTCTCCATAGCTATAATACAGAACACACGATGGGTCTGCAAACATCGCTAAAGTGGTCAATAACGCTGGCGCCATTGAGTACAGATGGGGAAAGGGCGTGGCGCCCAATGAGTTAAACTATTGCATAATTAACACTACATTGGACAAATCCTGTATCAAACAAATACTTTTATACCATTATAGAGGTGTGCTATTTTGATAAGATAGAATAGATTCCCAATACACCACCCCCCCTCCTCCTCATGTCGTACTGAGTGAGTGGGACCGTCCCAGGCAGTTGCCTGCCTAGCTCACAGTCACAAACAGGGCGCCCACTCCGACAAGGTTAATTGACCTGACGTGACGTGCAATGAGCGATAGAAACCCGGTCGTGCAAATATCACCAGTTAGGGGGGAGAAAATAATCATAACAAAAAATAATAATGCAATTAAAAAGAATTTGCCTCCTCATGCCGCCTTCAGCAAAATGCCGCATTACAGATTTTGTTTTGTCTACAACGTATTAAACAGCGACTCAGTGTGATAATTGTGCTATGTGAGGTGTATGTGAACATCAATACATTTAACGTTATGGTCCAATTGACATCACCCTGCTCCATTATCAGAGGGGAGGCAAAATCAACTCCTTCTCCCCAACGCATTTATATAAAACAACCTCTGCATTTAGATTCCGACAGGGGAAAATCCATAATTTGTTACTTCAGTGCATAACGTTGAGCCACAAAGTTAATATTGCCTCTCATAGTCACCTCAGCAACAGGTAATTTCCTAATTTGGAACAGACACAAGGCAGAATTTTCAAAGAATGATCCAACACGTCCACTATACTATAGGGAGGTGTAGTCTGACGTCACTTTAGTTTCCCGCGCGGTCCACCCGTATAGGGATTTATCATTGGGGAAATGTATCATCGGCTATTGTAATAATTCTGCCTCATGATCATGGACATTGGCAAGCTTTCCATTTTTGCACAAAATGAGTTCCCTTCTATCACTAACATTATTGTTTAAGCATTTTTGGTTGAAATAAAATTATACGTAATTATTTTACGATTAATTGCGAATTGTTTCATGTTGAGCTATAGATTGTGGATGAATACACACAGAAAGGTACACCATGCCAATGTTCATGCTTTATTTGTTTTAAACGAGACGATTTAGAAATGTGTCCATTGGAAATACATTGCATTTACATTTACATTTACACATTGCAATTTCAAGCGAGGTGGACCGGCCGGAGACAACAATGATGTAACCACTACACCTCCCTATAGGCTACACTACTAGGTCTACACCAAATATGTTTGCAAATCGGTCAAAATGTTGATCCCGTCGTGTCGCTCCCACTACATCATCACTCAGATTGAGATCAAGATGCCAGTTAAACAGCCTACATCTCGGAGAGGTCAGATGCTGAGTGCTTCTTTCTCCTGCTCTGGAATCACCATTGCAATGTACAGTGAGCAACGTGGATCAGGTTGCATGCTGAGCCACATTAAACGTCACCAATCTGGGCCCACTTAAGCCCAACGAGACAATTAAACACACACTCACACACTCTAACAATTACCTTGAAAGGCAGCCACGTTGCGTGAGATGAGGAACTTGAGACTGGAGCTGGAGGTCTGGAGAAGGTTCTGGATGTCTCTGCGGGCTGCCAGCTGGTACCTCTCCTCCATCTTCTTGGAGCAGCAGGTCAGGTTCCTGGATATGCACACCTGGAGGTCTGATCCTGAAGTTCAACGTGAAGAAACCAAACACTATGAGCAGGTTTCACATGTGGAGTCCTCACCATACTACTTCCCCTTACTGTTGTCTCTTTATTGAGGCAGTAGGAAGACTGAGAGGGAGACAGAGACACAGGCGAGAAGGTTCTTTATTGAGACAATGGGAAGACTGAGAGGGAGACATAGTAGGAGAGACACAGGAGAGAAGGTTCTTTATTGAGACAGTAGGAAGGCTGAGAGGGAGACAGAGACACAGGCGAGAAGGTTCTTTATTGAGACAATGGGAAGACTGAGAGGGAGACATAGTAGGAGAGACACAGGAGAGAAGGTTCTTTATTGAGACAGTAGGAAGGCTGAGAGGGAGATAGACACAGGAGAGAAGGTTCTTTATTGAGACAGTAGGAAGGCTGAGAGGGAGACAGAGTAGGGGAGACACAGGAGAGAAGGTTCTTTATGGAGACAGTAGGAAGGCTGAGAGGGAGATAGACACAGGAGAGAAGGTTCTTTGTTGAGACAGTAGGAAGGCTGAGAGGGAGAGAGAGTAGGAGAGATGGAGGAGAGAAGGTTCTTTATTGAGACAGTAGGAAGGCTGAGGGGGGGACAGAGTAGGAGAGACAGAGGAGAGAAGGTTATTAATTGAGACAGTAAGAAGGCTGAGAGGGAGAGAGAGTAGGAGAGACAGAGGAGAGAAGGTTCTTTGTTGAGACAGTAGGAAGGCTGAGAGGGAGAGAGAGTAGGAGAGACAGAGGAGAGAAGGTTCTTCATTGAGACAGTAGGAAGGCTGAGAGGGAGATAGAGGGAAGACACAGGAGAGAAGTTTATTTTAGACAGTAGGGAGGCTGAGAGGGAGACAGAGTAGGAGAGACACAGGAGAGAAGGTTATTTATTGAGACAGTAGGAAGGCTGAGAGGGAAACACAGAGGAGAAGGTTATTTATTGAGACAGTAGGGAGGCTGAGAGGGAGACAGAGTAGGAGAGACACAGGAGAGAAGGTTATTTATTGAGACAGGCGGAAGGCTGAGAGGGAGACACAGGAGAGAAGGTTATTTATTGAGACCGTTTGAAGGCTGAGAGAGAGGCTGAGAGGGAGACACAGGAGAGAAGGTTCTTTATTGAGACAGTAGAGTAGGGAGGCTGAAAGGGAGACAGAGTAAGGGAGACACAGAGGTTCTGGTTGGACTGGACCCCAGGCCAGAAGGAGCAGCCTACGTATGGTTCCAGAGGTGGGGGTCTCAACCACTACCTCTACACACGCACAATACTACAATCTTAATAAGCCTCAACTGTGTTATCCTGAGTTTTCCTTTTATGTATGCAGTTATTTGCCTTAGGAGAGCTGGTGATATTGTAAAATTAAATAAATAAATCCTAGGATAGTCTACCAGACCAAGTATCACAATACCATATTATTGTGATACCACTCCAAATAGTACAAATTCACAACTAGTGAAGTACAACAGATAGACCACCCCTGGGTAGAGGAATAGGTTAGTGATACAAACCGACAAGTTTACCAGCTATTTCACTGAATCAACTAATGACTATCTCGTCATTATATTAAATGTGGACATTGAAAAGCTTTTTTCAAATGAATCCTACAAGCACAAGCTTCTGTCACATATACATGTTTACTGTGGATTTTTGATATAAGGGTTTGGTATCAGAATATTTGGCAGGACAGAAGTATTGTTTTGTGCAATCCTAATTGTTAACCCTAATGTTATTTCTATGGATGCACTGATACTGATACTGGTATCACCAGGCCAATACCAGGCTAAAACAAGGTACTGATATCTGAGAACTTCCCCAATACTAATACCCAAAGCCTATGCAACATGTCAGAATGAAATTGAAGTGTTGATTTTCTGAGATTTACACATACATGTAGAAGGATGTTAGATAATTATATATATTATATTGTATTTCCATACTTTTTGTCCAACGACCAAAAATGTACGTTTTGAGCCTGTGCTATTCAGTATTATTACATGGCGTTTTCACATTCGCCGAAATGCTTGATTGTGATTGGTCAATAGCCCCTGACAGCGGTGAATAATTTTTCGATAACTGACCGCTGCCATGGGCAACGCGCAATAATCACCGGTGATTATTGGCAATAATGACTGCTGTTCGCAGCTGGAGCAATCAAGCCCACTGACACACAATGCATCAGTGCAATCAGTCCACACACCTGCCGGCTGCCGGCGATAATAATAACTTTATTTGGGCTGACAGCGGACGGAGCCACAGAACAACTGCGTCTGCATTTGATCTCGTCTTGTCGATGGTGTAAAATGAATTAGGTATATTGTTAGTAAGTTAGCCATGTAATAAGCGGGATAATGTATAGCTATACTCGGTCATTCTCGCAAAATAATTGACCATCACTACGTTTAGAACACCTCGGCGAGGCGCCTCGGTATTCTAAACTCTGTGTCGGTCAATCATTTTGCGACAATGACCTCGTAGCTATATACATTATCCCTTACATAATATTCATGGCTGGATTATGCCACTAGGGGGCCCCGGGGCAGGGCTGTTATGGGGCCCCTATGGAAACTGTATATTCACTATATGAATTGAAAATGGGAGACCCTGATGGAAACAAGACAAACGTCTTTCTCAGGTCTGCATCCCCTTAACAATTGTGTGTATTGAGCCGTACTGTATTGTACCCATTCTGCAATCTGTTAAATAAAGTTTTCATTCATTCACTCATCCCCTCTGTCCCTCAGTGGGCAGACATAACTAGGGAGTGGTCTGGGACATTCTCCCCCAGTAAGAAACCTTTTTTATTTTATTTTTAAGCTCAGGAATAGTCATGTCTAGGGCTTTTAGATAAAGCGTGTCCGTGCCCCTGTATTAAACAGTACACTGTCTGGGGGCCACATTCAAATACAATCATGTTAGTACGGGCACGTATTCCAAATTAAATGAGCAAAGCCGGGGCAATTCATCTACACACAAACCTGGGGCTCCCTGGGTCTCTGGTGGCTCCGGGACTTTTGCCCGGTACGCCCAGTCGGTAATCCAGGCATGACTGTAACGGATCAGATGGGCACTTGGTTTTTGGACAAAGACTCAGTATTTATCAGATAAAAAGTTATATCTGTGCATCCCTAGCTATCCCTAAAGGCCCTGTTCTTCCTCCTTTCCCTCTCCACCGTGGTCTACCCAATGAAGCAAAGACTCCATCAAAATATTCCTAAAAGAAAAAAGACATCCTTCTTCATGCCCACTCAGAAAGCCTCGACTACAAGTTTAAACAAGTGGGAACACTGAACACAGTCAGATCTGAGACGGAGATCTGAGTCAAAAGCCTTATTATCGCCTCGGCGAGCTGACGGCTCAAGATTTTCCACTATGCACAAATGGATGCAATCTGCGCGCACATGGGGGGGACGGTCAAAATATCTTGAAAGGGACACGAGGACACCAGAGCAGACATGCTGGGGCAGAGTGGAAGAAGCTGTTGCCAAAGACACTATCAGCTGCCCCCGTGAGGTGTAGTTAGGAGCTGGTGGCACCTGTTGAGGAATTTTAACTTGACCAGATAACACTACATGAAAGTGGTTCAGTTCTTGTCCCCCCCTCCCCCTCCCCCTCATCCACCATAAATCCTTCCCACCGGCATTTACAATTCAGACACTGCTTTTCCTTGAGTATATAAATTTGTGTTTTTGGACTAGACTGGGTGGGAGGAATAGTAGACCTGTCATATTCCCGGAGTCTTAAATAGGCTACAATTTATTTCTCCCAAGTGAAGTCTGATTATATAGTAACATATTTCAAAGTGACAACAATAACATTTGAAAAAGGACGGGAAATACATTTGGGTCAAAATTGTTCCCTAGTAACAGAATTCCAGTGAAACCCGCCTAGGCTTGTGTGTTTACATTTACAAATACTGGTAACTTCTCCACAAACTGAATAAATCAAGATCTGTGACCACTGTATTCACCATCCACCTTTTTGATTGATTGATTGAAAAGTTTATTAACAGATTGCAGAATGGGTACAGTACAGTACAGCTCAATACATACAATTGTTAAGGGGATGCAGACCAGAGAAAGACTTTCGTCTTGTTTACATCAGGGTCCCCCATTTTCAATTCATCATAACATATATGACATACATGACATACAGATAGTCGATAGACAGTACTGTTACATCTATACATTTATGACACATCAGATTTGCAAATACAGTACTGTTTGTGATATAAAAAGTGTCCAGAAAAAGAGTGTATATACATTTGACGTAGAAAATGTACATTGGAGGAGGTTGGGTGGGGTTGGGTGGGGGTTGTACATTGGAGGTGGGGGGGGGGGGGTTGGGTAGGTGGATATCACAGGACCGATATCTTATTCCAATTGTTAATCCGGTTGGAGTGGATTATCATAGCTGAGAGTGAATGTGAAGTCTGCGTTTCAAATTGTCAGATAATTCATCTGTGTTTCACTGGTCGATGGAGGTGCAGTTCAAGCAGCATTTTATAGCTTATACTATAAAACCCAGACAGAGCCTGCAGTGCTTTACTGAATGAGGACTACAGTATGTATAAGTACCCACTGTGGACTCAAATTACACATACTGTAGTCAACAAGGAGTAGGTTCAAACAAACAACCAAAGACGTTGAATATCTAATACAAGATCTCAAAGTACCGATTTAGACAAGTCTCGAAACCAAAGGCTCATTTTAAAGGACTGGAGCAATACCTTGATTAGAACTCTGGGATGGAGAGGCGATGGGCGTTATTCAGAGGTTTACGGGGTATTCTAGTCTGATGGTTCGGTCTACTCATTATTAACGTTCATTATAGCAACACAGATAATTGCAAGCGAAAAATTGTAAAGGTAAGTGCATCCACCTAAAGTTAAACGAAATCATGCGTTTAACGCAAAGCCACTTATACTCCGTGATAGAAAACCAAGTGACCCCAGTTGTGTTTCTTCGTCAGCACAAATAAAAAGTAATGTTTTAGGGCTCCTACTATAGAGTAGTAGTAGGCACATTTGTATTACACAAATATAATCTTGATCGTATTTACATATTTTGTTGTCATGATTTTTTTTAAATAGTTTTTGTTACATTTCAATTTGTAGTACTGCGTTCCTAGTCAGCTCCGGGGCCACATGTGATCCACAGGTAATAGCAGTGACTGAAGTATGTTTTGCTATTTCATCTGAGGGATGGAGAATGGCACGTTCCCTTTGCAATCGACACTTTTATTCCTGGCACAATAAAATATCAGGAAAAAAATATAAAGCATAACACTGACAAAATCATAATAGCATATCGATTGGGTATGGACTAGCCTATTAACTAATCCACTGAGTGAGACCTTATCAACCAGACGATACCAGGCAGAACAATCTACTACTGAATCACTTGCATAGGACATCATTCCACAATACCTGTTTTGGGCTGTAAAGGCAATAATTTCACCGGTCCAATTTGCCTGAGTTGGAAAACTTTGCGCACTTCATCGCAGCTGGTCGGGCTTCCCAAAGTGAGTCCAGCGCAGCAAGTCAGAAACAAAATGCAGTTCATATTTTGGATACCCATTATAAAAAAATTAAAAGTCCGTTTTAATTTAAATTTTGTTTACAAAACCTCTCTCTGTGGTTGTTAAGGTTTTACACCGTAAAGTCTTCTAGGCACATAATAGCCTTTAGAGCTCGCAGCTGCTCAGGTGAGTCCCGGACACATCACGTTTCAGCGTTTAGCGATTCTCTCGATTGTTTTGGTGTGGGCTGCGGAATAGCAAGACGAGGAAATCCTTCCAAAAGATCATTCAAATCGCCGCATTCCAGTGACATCGAAACTTCGTGGTCAGTACGAGGAGTGTACTTTCAAGACAGCATGTTCTCCCAAGTTGCTCCGGCCAGGAGCTGAGGCGGTACCATACCTGTGGGTTTATTCAAACCGCTATACATGACTTCCTCGGTCCGGCAGCTTGACAGCGCCATCTAGTGGATAGTCTGCCTTCATTCTAGTGAGTCCGCCTTCATATTCAGACATACATGGACATCTTATACATTCAGAGATAAATACATCTAACCATATATATTCATATGGATATCTATCTAACCATAGACATATTCAGAGATATATACGGATATCTGACTACACATTCAGAAACAGGCTCTTCCAGATTCTTGCATGGTCCTACTTAGTATTATCTTTGAAAAGTGAGCCATTATAAATCCAATCTTTGGCAATGGTCCATTTATTTTTATTATATAGTCAATACCAGTCAACCGGTCCAGAAGGCCTGTTGTAGGGGACATTTTGTGAAAAGTCTTTGGCGGTCTGAAATGTCAATAAATGTATTGTGGCACACCGACCACAAACAATGCAGTCCAAAACAATAAAAAGAGGTGCTGTAAAATAAATAATTAAAATTATTTAAATTGATTTAGACTTACGTTTCTTTGCAAAGAAACTTTCGAGATTCAAGTTGTATTAAATTGTTGAAATTAATCACACACAAGACTCAAGTTCAAGCATATAAAAACACAAAATATAGGCACTTCTAATATTCAATTACATTACATTATGGTTTCATCTCTGGGGAAATTTCATATCTACATAGAACCACCAGTCTGAATCAAGTGGTAAGATCCACTACAGGCCCAGTCTTGAATCAACTGGTAATATGTATCTACTGCTCAACTTGTCAGAATGCTCACTACCAATGACCCCCCCCCCCCGAACATGGTCATTTGTTGAGCACACCTCCAACAGGAAGCCTAAAATTAAAACATAATACATGTCTGGCAATAGTGCTCTTAGGATTGTAGTAAGCCGACTGGATACACGTTCCTCATGCAGTATCAATCGTGGAAGCCCAACACATTAAACATGTCGACCACAACATTTCCCAAACTGATACAATCAATGTCTCGTTCTGCATGTTGAGCCCTTTCCACGGTTTATTATTGCCCATCCCAGCTTGCCACCAACACAACAAAACCTAGAAACCATGGGGGAAAAACTGGAATACTGAAAGAACGTCTGCAAGGCCACCGCCCATATTTACAATCTGGGCCATCTAAAGCAGCACTAACTAGTTTACATTACATTATTTTCCAAATCAAACATGGGCTATACAAATTATTACTGGAGACAATGTAGTTTAACAATTTAATTCAGATTCCAAAGCACATTACAAGATTAAACAAGGCACATCAGAATTCACATTTACACAATACACATTTCATTATACAATGAAATTCTTACTACAAATCAAACATTACAACTTTTTTTGTAAACATTTAAAGATTAGGAAATGTATTTGAGGGAAGTACCATCTCCTCAGTCCTACACAGGCCGGGACAAGTGCAATACCTCTAGGTTCACAGCATTGCTACTCATCCCCACCTGCACAGAACAGGAACACAGCATCGCTACTCATCCCCACCTGCACAGAACAGGAACACAGCATCGCTACTCATCCCCACGTGCACAGAACAGGAACACAGCATCGCTACTCATCCCCACGTGCACAGAACAGGAACACATTGCTACTCATCCCCACCTGCACAGAACAGGAACACAGCATCGCTACTCATCCCCACGTGCACAGAACAGGAACACATTGCTACTCATCCCCACGTGCACAGAACAGGAACACATTGCTACTCATCCCCACGTGCACAGAACAGGAACACATTGCTACTCATCCCCACGTGCACAGAACAGGAACACATTGCTACTCATCCCCACCTGCACAGAAAAGGATGACTAGGACCAGACGACTTCTTTGGGTATAACCCAACAAGTTTATTCCAAGGATGTGGCAGCAGCTTACACAAACACTAATACAAGTGACAATCCCAATTATATACACATCTCCCCAGTGGAGTCGATTCTGATGCAAGTCATTAACCCGGTCAGTTTTGCATGGATTTGCACAGCAAACATCAGTTAAAGCGGAATGCAAACCAGCAAAACTGACCGGGAGCAACGGTAAATAGGCTCCTTTAGTTTTCACACACAAGAGTGGTAGTCTGACCCGAATGACGCCGCTGTTAGTTAGCAGCACTTCAAGTGCTCACATTGCAGTAGATAGACAGAACACTACCTGCACTATAAGCACTTTAGCACTGCTGAAACTTCTGGAGGTCACCACACGAATCAACAGTACAATGAATGGATGACGGTATCCGGAGTGTGGGTGGTGCAAACGGTCTAAACACAGGTGGAGAGCAAGCAGGCCACCATCAGTTTTGCATAGATTTGCACAACTCATTTATTCTTGTAGTGCAACTATGCAAAACTAGCAGAGAACTGCAAGAAATTTCAAGTTGTATAAACAATCGTCAGCTGATCCAAGCGGTGGTCATGTTACAGTCCCTTATGCCAGAAGGAGCACTTAGGGCAGTAGGTGCTAGTCTATTTCACTATCTGCACTAGATGCACCTTAGCACAAAGACAGCAATATATTGGGGGCGGGCAAGAGACGCAACATCCAAAAAGGTACCAATCATTGTCGAGAGTATTGCTAGAAGTGCCTTCACTGCAGTAGATATTGCATAGTACTACCTGCACTGTAAGCACTTTGACAATACAAACACTTTGATTTACAGCATCCCTTCTGCAAATGTCCAAACATCCAAGTGAGGGATAAACTGCTGCAATTCACGTCCATATTTCTTTAGTCATGGTCATCCTGAAATTAAAAGAAAATAAGATTAATATGTTGTCAACATGTAATGTTTTCACATGAATGCATCTACAACAGTCAATAGAGCATGTATTTCAGATCTTAAGAGCTAATCTTGTCTACAAGCTGAATGCAAAGAGGACCTGGTCTTTCAGAGGGCGTGGGCAATGCGCAATTTCCAACATTAGGCACAAGTTTGACAGTCTGAAAGTAAAAGAATGTTGTGATTTATTGAAGAACCACGAGGGCACTGGGAAGGGGGGGGAAGCATGAATGAGTTGCGCAGCTTGCAGGCCCGCGTTCTCTGCGACAGTAGTGCGCCTGCGCGGAGTAGCACACTCGCAGTGTTGTTCACCCCTCCCCCAGTCTGTTTAACATGGCGCCTCGAAGTGCGCCAACCTGAGCGTAAACAGCCTTTTAACCAATCAAACTGAATGCGAATGTACTTCGAAATACAAAAAAAAAATATGCAATATGTTCTTTGACAGAATATATGTGGGCTACGATCCCTGAGCCAGAGCACAGTCAGTGTGCAGCACCGCTGGCTGAGCAGCGTCCAGACAGCAGCAGTGCGCTGGTCAGGCAGGCAGCTAACGTTAGCGTGTGTGCTCAACACGTTAGCCCGCTGAAATCAAGGCTGTCTGCTTTAGCCCGCTGTACAGAAACTCCAATGAACCTCAAGCCAGTTAAAAATGACCCCGAGGAGGAGATGCCGGTGTTATAAAATGTTTAATACGGTTCATGGGCTATTAATGTAACATCCAAAGCTAACAAATTGGGAGTTTGACGACACTGGTTTAGCTCACCCAGCAGTTGGCTTAGCCATAACAAACCAAATGTTATGTTTGAAAATAAACGTTCCAAGTAGTGAGATTTTAATGGGACTAACACGCCTTTATCTACCCCTCTGAATATATACTATATAAATATATTATAGTATATATCATAATGTATCAACAAGCTCGCGATGTTGTCACCAGGCGGTGATCGGTTAGCATCGGGCTAAGCTAGCTAGATAACCCAGGCGGTGATCAGTTAGCATCAGGCTAGCTAGCCCAGGCGGTGATCAGTTAGCATCGGGCTAAGCTAGCTAACCCAAGCTGGTATCAGTTAGCATCGGGCTAGGCTAGCTAACCCAGGCGGTTATCAGTTAGCATCGGGCTAAGCTAGCTAGCCCAGGCGGTTATCAGTTAGCATCGGGCTAAGCTAGCTAACCCAGGCGGTTATCAGTTAGCATCGGGCTAAGCTAGCTAACCCAAGCTGGTATCAGTTAGCATCGGGCTAGGCTAAGCTAGCTAACCCAGGCGGTGATGCTAAGCTAGCTCGGCGCGGCCTAACCACTGCCCCATGTGCTGCCGCTTTGTTCTGGGAGGCACTTTAACTCACACACCAATGCACTCGGAACCGAGCAGCACATTTATCAAAGATTTCACAACTTACTTTGTTTGTGTTCAACTACCGCCAGCCGTGTACAAAATAAAAAACAACAAAAACGAACCGCAGCGCGTGATGTTTTGAACTAGTTGACGGAAAGCTCCGGACGGGTTTTCAAATCTCCCTCATTCCCTCGACGGTGGAGCGCGAGAGAGAGGGGGCTGCCACGCCACGCGTTACACTGTTTTTATCGCCCTAATGTCGGTTTTACATTCATGTTGGGCTGTTTTAGCAAACGGAACGAAGGCGTGTAAAATACACCGGTGCGGGATTTCAACAGTACAGAGAAAAAACACAAAACATCGACTTCCTTCGCCGATAAACATGCGCCCCCAGACACTCACCAGTGAAATCCACCATCTTCGCTCCAGTTGCCATGGGGCTTCCATGTACTCTTATCGACAAAGAGGCAAATATACCCAACTATCCCGTCAACTTTTTCACCGACGGGTACGAAGGAGGCGTAAAGTAAAATCCGAGTCAAACGTATATTAAATTAGTCTACGGCTACATTTGTTTAAAAATCATAAGAGGGATTACGAAAGTGGCGCGAAGGCGACCAGTTGGTGACCATGTGGGTGAATGAAGGGCGGCTCCCGCTGAACGTAAATATATAGCTACTACCCCCAGCTCCGCTATTAGCATACATACACTACGGTACTTCCGACCCGCGTCATCTACATGCACTACGGTACTTCCGACTCGCGTCATCTACATGCACTACGGTACTTCCGACCCGCGTCATCTACATGCACTACGGCAGACTCTGCACTACGGTACTTCCGATCCGTATCAGCTACAGTCTACAGATTCTACACTACGGTACTTCCGACCCGCGTCATCTACATACACTACGGTACTTCCGATCCGTATCAGCAGCGCTACAGATTCTACATACACTACGGTACTTCCGATCCGTATCAGCTACAGATTCTACATACACTACGGTACTTCCGATCCGTATCAGCTACAGATTCTACATAGACGGTAACTGACGGCAACTGTAGTCAGAGTCGAGTCCGGAAATTTTCTCCGTCCTCCCCCCACCACCCCCTCCCCTCGGGGTGCTCTGAGACACATTGATTGATTGATTGATTGATTGATTGATTGATTGATTGATTGATTGATTGATTGATTGATTGATTGATTGATTGATTGATTGAAAAGTTTATTAACAGATTGCAGAATGGGTACAGTACAGTACAGCTCAATACATACAATTGTTAAGAGGATGCAGACCAGAGAAAGACTTTAGTCTTGTTTACATCAGGGTCCCCCATTTTCAATTCATCATAACAATGACACACACACACACACGACATACAGATAGACAGTACTGCTACATCTATACATTTATGACATATCAGATTTGCAAATACAGTACTGTTTGTGATACAAAAGTGTCCAGAAAAAGAGTGTATACATTTGACGTAGAAACTACATTGGTGGAGGTTGGGGAGGGGGGTGGGTGGGGGACACTGTACACTATTGGAATACTGACAAAGCCATACTTGGTCATTTACTGTACAACTGGGTTAGGACATTTGTAGGGGCCAGTTTCGAATTGCAGTCTCCCATAGGTGTTCTTTGAGAGTGTTTTTGAAAGGCTAGTTTAACATGTCTCAACAAATGCGCATGTTTGTATTAATTAATGATTGTGCCATTATTGCTATCAAATGTAATAATTGTGAATGATTTTCTGTAATGAGTTGTATGTGTACGTATCAAGCATCCTTGACTTCCAGGGACTACGATGTAAATAAGTCATTGGCTTTTTCGTTCCTATCCTTGACTAAAGCAAATATGTGATGTAATGATCTGTATATGTTTTGTTGTCTAAATAAATACCTACCTACCTATACACTATGCCGGTACCGATAAAATAAATCAGAATTGAGCACTAAAGCTTGCAGTGTGAACGTAGCCTTATAGTTTATACATATACATCATAGTTTATACATATACATCATAGTTTATACATAAACTACGTTCACACTGCAAGCTTTAGTGCTCAATTCTGATTTATTTTATCGGATGGCTGTTCACATCCATTTTAAAATCTGGATTCCAATGTGAACTGGAACTCCACCGCAAATGAACAATAATGATGATGTACGTAAATATGGAGGACACAGAAGTCACAATTGATGGTTTAATTTATAAGTTGAATGCAGTGGAGGCCAGCTAATTAAAACAAATCAGACCTATATCTGATTCAGGGCCACATATAGGAAGTGGCCCAAATCGGGTTTGAAAAGATCAGATTCCATGTGGTTTGTGCTGTTCACACACCCTGTTATGAAAAAACAAAACGGGTCTGATTATATTTTATTATATTTATAATTATAGAGGACTAGATACACCCTACATGCTACAGTATTAAAGTTTTAGCAGTAGTGCAAAGTTTGTTCAAAATAATAGTATCAAGATCTTGTCAGGTTTGTCTCTTTTTATTTATGTTTTGCAATTTAGGCTTGTTCTATTGCATATATTAAATAATACACTAACATGTTGATATTCCAATCTATGTAGCCAATCTTTGTATTTAGTCTTTAACATGGTTTAAAAATGTAACTTTAAAAACTACATTTGCCAGAAAACATATAGTGTAGAAATCACACACTATTATTTTATTTAATGTGCAGGTTGACCAGCCACTGCAGGATTGGATTAAAATAAATTATCCATTGAGAAGGGAATTTAGCTAAATGTAATGTAAAAGTAAGTTTTTTGACAATGATGGTTTGTTATTAATACAGAAATCCACCCTAATATATATAAGCCAAGTGGAGTATGTAGTGGAGATTACATGTCTTACTTCTCTCTTTCTGTCATCTGTTATCACAAATGTTGTCTTGGTTCACTGAATTGCAGCTTTGGGAAGGAGTTTATGTCCAAGATCGTCTCTTTTTATTTATGTTTTGCAATTTAGGCTTGTTCTATTGCATATATTAAATAATACACTAACATGTTGATATTCCAATCTATGTAGCCAATCTTTGTATTTAGTCTTTAACATGGTTTAAAAATGTAACTTTAAAAACTACATTTGCCAGAAAACATATAGTGTAGAAATCACACACTATTATTTTATTTAATGTGCAGGTTGACCAGCCACTGCAGGATTGGATTAAAATAAATTATCCATTGAGAAGGGAATTTAGCTAAATGTAATGTAAAAGTAAGTTTTTTGACAATGATGGTTTGTTATTAATACAGAAATCCACCCTAATATATATAAGCCAAGTGGAGTATGTAGTGGAGATTACATGTCTTACTTCTCTCTTTCTGTCATCTGTTATCACAAATGTTGTCTTGGTTCACTGAATTGCAGCTTTGGGAAGGAGTTTATGTCCAAGATCATTGGATTTAATTTCAAACCTTTATTTAAACTCGAATGGTAACTGATCCCTCATTTACAGTTATGCCGAGTGTACATACAGAAATAAGCACACACAAAACAAAGCATATAAAATCATCACAATAAAGCATAAATAAATAAAAAATAATAAGACAAGACGAGGCAAAGAGCAAGGATAACAAATCAATTAAAACACATACAACTTGATTGACTGGTTGGAGATCAAGGTTTTAAACTGCAACAGAGGGGAGAATCTCAAGTTTTAAGGAGGGTTCGAGTTCATTAAGCTAGAGGCATCCAAACCCCCTCCTATAATGTACAGTTTCCTCCCCCTTTAATGTATATATTTTCTGTTAGGATCTCTGTTAAACAGTACATTTGTATATCTTGTATGTCATAAATGTAACAGTATACTGTATATCTGTATGTCATAAATGTCATGATACATATCTGAATACCTGTATGTGTATGTCATAAATGTCATTATGAATTGAAAATGGGGGACCCTGATGTAAACAAGACGAAAGTATTTCTCTGGTCTGCATCCCCTTAACAATTGTGTGTATTGAGCCGTACTGTATTGTACCCATTTTGCAATCTGATAATACAATTTTCAATCAATTAATCAATCATAGCGAAATGCAGATTTACATTGTTCTGAGCAAACATGGGGGCCAGCCAGTTATGGAAACAGGACTAAAACACATTCATTCTGTGTCAGGTTGTCAGCTATTTTCTTTTTGTGAGAAGTTTAATTTTGTGATAATATTTTGTCACTGCTGTCTTTGTTGTACATGCTATATTTTGTTTTATATTTGATTTGCCCATCTGTTCAAAGATTGCAGGCCAACCCCCTGAGAAACACAGCCTCTGTAATAACTTATTAAGGCTGGACAACAACATAGATACAGGGTTCCACAATTTTAATACGTTTACTCTTAAGTACACCAGTGAATCCTGAAATTAAATATGGAGCTTAATATAAATTGAAGGCCCCTGAATATTGTCTTCTGGGATTGTAATGTTATGTTATGTGTCTAGTCTTAATTTATGTTTTTTCTGTGATGTCGCAAATGGAGCTGCTCTGATGCAAGAAACATTTATTTTATTAGACTTGTTCTGACAATAAAGTATCATCTATCTATCTATTTGCCCATATAACCTAATTAACTGAATCGAACATGGGAGGTTCTAATTAAATCACAGATATCTTAATCGGTGTCACAACCAGCAGGCATTCAGGAATACAACAGAGAACTGTAAACGACTGCATTTGTTTTAAATACTGGTTTTGTCAGTGATGTTTTTACCATGCAAACTTGAATAATAAGCAAGGGTTAAAGATGATACATGAGGGTGTTAAATAAGGTTGAGTATACCGGCAGTGACTGGTATAGTTTAGGTTATTATTACATATTGTTATGATTTTCTTTGCTTACACCACAAATGGTGTAAAGCAGCTTTGCAAAAGTAATCATAATCAAATATACTAAATATTTTTTTAATGAGAAAAGGTTATAGAAAATATTTATGTTGACACTGTCATTTAAAAAAATAAGGCCTGACACTAATATTATTGCATTTTCCCTGACAAACTATTAATTTACACTCATGCTTATTACAGTAATGCAACTGAATATTGGCACATTATGGTTTCTGCACGGACTAGGTTTTTGTGTTCTATGTTGTTATGTCTTTCTTTAATATCTACCCTATAATACTATGATAATACTACTATACTTTATATACTATACAGATATTGATTTCCATGTTAATAAACACAATTTGTTTTCAACAAATATGTGCAACAAATATTTGTGATGTGGGGGCATGTCAAAGTCAGGGATCTATAGGCTACTGATCAATTAGAGTGGAACCCTTGTCGACCAAATAGAATATAGAATCCAGGGCGTACATTTTGGTATACAATACATGCACCAGAATGGATTCCAGGAAGTTGCAGGAAAGAAGCAATTCATCTTGTATCCTCTGAGAAGATGCAACCTGAGGCCCACTACACCCACTTACCATGCTCATGTGGAAACCTTGTTTCTCTGGGTCCTTCGGGAATGGAGGTGAATGTATAAATATGGGCCATTGTTCCAAATATATACATTACCTAAAATGCTCCGTATCGCATGTCTGCTGTCGAACTGCTCTGCAAGTGAATACATGTATAAAAAAAGGACCATTTATTTACAGTATGTTGTCACGCAGAATGCACTGTCTTTTACCTTGTATTGTATAGTAACAATAGCTAAAAATAGCTGCAACAAATTGAGTTCAAGATAACGTCTGAATTTCTAGGCTAGTTCTTTTCTAGAACAAGTACTAAAAGCACTTTACAATGGAATGACAGTGGTTCAGAACCATCAGTGATTTCCTGTGACTTTCAAAGATAATAGTCTGGTTTTAACGGTGACACATTGTGAACAGAGACCTCCCATCTCCCTAACCTGCTAGGTTTTAATAGTGACCCAGTTGGAATATTTTGTCGTTTCCCAGAAGTCATAACTCAGACATTCCTAGAAGTCACAAACAGAGGGAAAACGTGGCTCTGGTAGGCAAGAAATCACTTCAATGAACCAACATGTTCATCCCAGAGACATAAGTGAAACTATAACGTATGACGTATATCATGCCAGTTACGGTACCTTGTACCTTGTGTATACTGTTTACTTTTACTCTTAGTCATAGTATATATTCAGATTCAAATTCTTATTTGAACGTATAACCACTTACAAACCCTCACCTGCACCTTTGTTTACACTGTTTATTTTTCTCATATTTAAAATTTTTATATTCAGAGTTAATTATATCGTTTACACTGTTTATTTGATCTCATATTTTTATATCTTATCTTATCCTATCTTATCTTAAATGAAAGACAAGGTCAGATTTACTACAATATACCGATAATCAGTGAATCCCACTGCTGTGGACATTTCTTCAGGCACTAGCAATTAATCTGTGTCCCTGAGTAGGTGTGAGTGGAATGTTATTTTGACCAAAAGAAATATGGCATCTTTTTTCAGATGTTGATACATCGAGTTCCTGCCCTCGTTCAGCATCGCTCGTCTTGGAGTGTACAGGCAAGGTGAAAACAAACCATGGAGGCCAAGGCCTACACCTGTTTTCATCACCAAAGCAGTTCTTCTCTGCTGCGTTCAGTGTTCTGAATCCTCTCGTCGCAACTGGGAACATAATATAGAAAATGGGTTTTGACTAGACTCTATATGGATTTGTTCGAAATGTTATGCACTGGGGAGAAATTACATAGATACTCCTTGCCACAGGGTTCGAAGTCATCGGATTAACAAGCTGTTCAGCATTATTGCCGGCTGTGATGTCATAGGAGGAACACAAGCAATGATTATTTAATCAACAAATTAATCAATTAATTTCTTTATATTTTTTGCCAGGAACACTGCCTACTATAATGTACTGTCCAGTATGTAAAAGTGTTTAACTTTTGGAGGGGGGTAGCTAGCTAGGTCAGGGAAGGCAATAATGAATAATAAATAAAAACAGAAACGCCTTGTTTAATACAAGGGAAGAAAGAGGTGCTGGGAAATAATTTAAATTAGATTTAGACTAGATTTTTTGCACACACAAAAATGAACATGTTCCATAGATGCAAGTAAATTGTATTAGATTGTTGAAAAGGTACATAGTATTGCCCCTTTAATCCCGCTCTTATTTTCCACAACATAATGGTTATTGGAAGGATCTACTCCGCAATCTGAGGATAACATGACCGCTTAAGGTTGATTAAAAAAATCTGTGTTGTTTTGCCAACTGTGCAAGTTAGTGAGGTTACAGTATTGTAGCCGGCCAGTAGAGGGAACTAGAAATCTAAGTACTGTACTTTTACATTTACAGATCTGTTGCTGTTGAATTATAATAAGACATTGGTAAAGCCACAATCCTTGTTTTTTCTTAGTTTTTTTTATCATACGAATGTGGGATATACTCACATTATCCTATTGTGGAAGACAATTACTACTTTCTCAACCCATTGTAAAAAAACAATCTTTGGAATGTTTTACAATTGTAAACAAGCCTTTTACAGCCATGAAATACAGCACATTTTAAAACCTATACCTATACCTGTTGTATAGCATAGTAGACCTATTGGTCCTTTTCATCAAGAGCTTAGTCAATAAACAGGAGAATGAAAACAGGAGAATGAAAACATGATTGTTGTTTTATTTATTGGTGCCCGTTTGATTATATTTGGATCACCGGTTGGGCCTTTAAAGTATTCATCTTAATTTACAGTATCATTTCAGAGAGGAGAAGGAATTGAAGCATCACATCTACAGCAGTTTATCAATATATGTTCAATATCGCCAATCATTTGACGTCACCCTGTTCTTGTCAAAACCTCATTGCCGGTCAAGACACAAGGTCGTTGTTTGATAGAAAATAACCTGTACATTGTATATTATTGTTGCACTTTACTGTTATACATTTGCACTCTGGTTGGATGCCAAACTTATTTTTGTTGTACTGTACTTGTGCTGTATAATTACAATACATTTGAATCTAATCTAATCTAATAAGAGGTGTGTTTGATTTCAGATGGAGTTCTCTCTCTCTCTCTCTTCCACCTGATTCATCTACATCACATTTACATTTAGCTGATACTTTTATCCAAAGCGACTTACGAGTTCTGTACAACAAGTCAGCAGGAAGGGCGCAACTCTATCAGATGAGTAACAATGTTTGTCAAACAGTGTTGAAACTTGAGTGCTACGATCTTGAGTGCATAGTAAAGACATAATATATATAGTAATATAGGTAAGGAAGATTATTTAGTAGCAAAGTAAAAGACAGTACCAAGGTTAGTATTTTTCTTTTAATTTCAGACATTGATTGAACAATTCAATCAATTAAATTCCTCTGAGTCGTTCGATAACAGAATGACGACTATTACCGCGGCCTCAATAGCACCATGTCTCTGCTGCAGCTCCTCCGGACACAGTCTTTATGCCTCTGAGTGGAGGCACTCAGCCGTGACTCCCAACCCCCCACCCTGCACACAGCCAGTGGGGGTGGGGGCAGGGGAAGACCTGGCGGGGTAGTTCCTCTCTCTGGTGCGTGGGGGTGGGGGCAGGGGAAGACCTGGCGGGGTAGTTCCTCTCTCTGGTGCGTGGGGGTGGGGGCAGGGGAAGACCTGGCGGGGTAGTTCCTCTCTCTGGTGCGTGGGGGTGGGGGCAGGGGAAGACCTGGCGGGGTAGTTCCTCTCTCTGGTGCGTGGGGGTGGGGGCAGGGGAAGACCTGGCGGGGTAGTTCCTCTCTCTCGTGCGTGGGGGTGGGGGCAGGGGAAGACCTGGCGGGGTAGTTCCTCTCTCTCGTGCGTGGGGGTGGGGGCAGGGGAAGACCTGGCGGGGTAGTTCCTCTCTCTCGTGCGTGGGGGTGGGGGCAGGGGAAGACCTCACATCTTCCCACGGGGCCACATAATGCTCATGGCTGCTGCCCTCAGGAAAAAACCCAGCCCCCTTTCTTGCTTCCAACACCACAGACAAGAGGGAAGCTGCTTCCGACTGAATTAAAGGGAGTTAATCTGTGTTGAAAAAAGTGGCGTAATGTCTCTTTATTTTTAAGAAGGATAGTGCTATGGGCTAAATACTTTAAGGATGAGTGGCGGAACGGCACAACAGCGGGGTGTGGTTTTCCTTCGGCGTCTAGGGACGGAAGCGAGAGAGAGGCGTACCTGGGGGACATGTGTGCGCCCGCTTTGATTACTCGTGGAGACACTCGAGCCTGCAGCCGAGTCAGAACTTATGTCCCTTTTCTCTCTAAAATGGCTGGCCGCAGGCTGACTCCTCCCACAACAGGGGCCAAGAGCCTGGGGGTTCTGTTTTGTTCTTCCCATAGAAGCCTGGTTCCCATTGTCTCTCCGTGACCCCGGGGTCAACTGAACTCACCTCGCCCTGCCACAGTCCATTCAGCTGTGAAGCTTCGCATAGGACAAAAACATCTCACAGGAGCAAGGGTCACCTCGGCAAGGAGGACGGAGAGAAAGGAACGCACCGCATGTGAGGAGCAAGTCCTCTCATCTTTTTAGGATCCCTAACGCTTTCAATGTAGAGATTTCAGGTGGTTCAACGTGATCAATCACTTCCAGTTTACTTTTGGACTTAAAGGTGCTGTAAGTGGTTTTTGTTTTGTTAAAATAATAGCTCTACATTCCAACAGCCATGACTGATACAGAGATGTTTAGGTCTGCCATGACTAAACATCTCTGTATCAGTCACGGCTGTTGGAATGTAGAGCTATTATTTTGACATGGGTCTCCCAGTCCCTCCTACACTGCAGTAAACAGAGAATGCATTTCCTGGTATCCTGTTCCCACTTTATCCAATCAGGAGAGAGAGAGAGAGAGAGAGAGAGAGAGAGAGAGAGAGAGAGAGAGAGAGAGAGAGAGAGAGAGAGAGAGAGAGAGAGAGAGAGGAGAGAGAGAGAGAGAGAGAGAGAGATCCACACAGCAAAAATTGTGGAAAACAATTGAAACAATTACAATAATCTGCCAGTGCAGTAAGCAAATTTGGCTTGGCAAGATTTCTTGAAATAAGTAACAAATATCTATGGTTCTATCTTCCAAGTGGGAATGGGATACTAGAAATGTATTTTGTGTTTACTGCAGAGTGGAGGGACTGGGAGACCCATGTTACTGACCGGACTGACCAGTGATGGCTGTCAGAATGTAGAGCTATTTAACATTTATTTTAACAAGATAATACCACTTACAGCACCTTTAATCAAATACATCTGAATATGCTTTAGATAACAATATTTGTTTTGGAAACTGGTGTTCGTCCCTCATAGGCTACTGTAGACGTGATGAGAATCTGTTATGGAAGTCAACAATATGTATTTTCTATTTTTTAAACTGTATGAACAATAGACACAGACCAAACACAGACACAGAGACAATTACCAGTATTTGCTTACCTCTTTTAACCCTTGTGTGGTGTTCTGGTCTGTGGGACCCCTTTTCAATGTTAACTAAAAGATAAATGAGACTCATTGGCCTTGGCTCATTTTATGTGAAGAACATACATATAAAATAACCCATTTTCATTTAGTGCTTTTTTTTCTTTTCTTTTTTACAGACATCACAAAAAACAAATAGCTCTTGTATTGATAAATGGGATCTAGCAGAGGTAAATGCCAAATATTAACCCAATATGCTGTGTAGTTTGCTCGTAATTGAGATAAAGTTAACATATATTAAGTAGTTTTACACAATTGTTATGGCTTTATTGTTTTAAAATCCCAGAACATTGGGTGAGTAACAAAAACACGAACATTTGTATTGACAAATCGCTAAAACAGCTAAATGTAGGAAGTAGGGATGAAGAAGAAAAGAAGAAGAAGGGTGGAAGTTTTCTCCTGCGACGGTTGTGGTGTTTTCACATAGCAAGACGTTCCAAACCATCTTTAATTCCAGAAATCCACCTGTCAGCAACACACAGCGTCCCCCAGAGTGACCCTCTACAGATGGCAGCTTAGCGACGTCACCTGACCTCACGTTCCTATACGCTGTGCTCGAGGGAACCTCAACCAGATGCAATACAATGAAAACGTCTGTCCTGTCTTGTGGTCTGTCCATTTCAAAATGCTTAAGAATCAGAATCAAGAGGTTTATTTGTCACATACATACCAGGGCATACAGTGAAATGCTGGCAAATGCAAAGGATGAAGAACAATGAATAAAGATAAAAAAATTCAACACAAGGATGACATGAAGAGCATCATAATGTGTAACACTCGCTACAAAATAAAAAAACAATTCATATTAAAAGTAGATTTTGAGTTTAATTTGTGTGAGTGTATATAAGTGTTTGTCCACTTATTTTAAGCAACTAAATTGCAGAAATTACACACACACAGAGACACACACACACAGACACATGCACACACACGCACGTGCGCACACACACAAGCATGTCATATGACTCTTTCAAGACTGCCTTTTTCCCAGAGAACTTCCAGCAATTAAGAGTTAACTTAAGACCAACAGTGTCCCTGGTGGCTGAGACGGCTCATGGAGGCTGACAGGTTGGAAATGTGAAGCATGATGCAGCTGAGAGAGCGTGAAGCATTCAAGCACAGAGCCACCAGGAGTACCGTCACTGTCAGAATACTGTGTTGTTGGGGCGGTCAGGTGGCGTAGCGGAGATTGTGCTCGTCACCAATGCAAGAGGCTGCGGTCTCGACTCCCGGAGAGTCAGCGTTGCCTTGGCTCGGGCTGATCACTATACTAACTCGTTTGGCTGAGTTAGGGGGAGGGGAGCCGTGGGTGGGTCCTGGGCGTTGTGGACAGCGACCCCTACAGTTCGGTCGGGGCGCCTGCTCAGCAAGGGTAGGATCTGGAGAGAGGTAGTGCAACCTTCCACACATTACACTCTCCCGGTGAGAATCTGCGCGGCCAGGCTGGCTGCCGGCTGGCTGCACATGCGTCGGAGGAAAGCATGTGACAGTCTCCGGCCTCTCGGACCAACAGTAGGGGAAAGTGCGCAACAACCAGGAAGGGGGTTGGGAATTGGCATAACGACTATCAGTGGGATGGGAGAAAAAATCGGAAAAAGAAGGAGGGGGAAAAAGATAATAAAAAAAAAAAAATGTGTTGTTTAGTCTACAGACACCAAGCCACCACCCTGTTCCTCGTACCTGGCTAACTGAGTTAGCCGGATAATTTTCAGGATAACTTGACATAAGCCAGATCTTTCGGTTCCCCGACGCGCGATTGTCTAAATCACTATGGCAACAGATCAGAAAGTTTGAACCTGGTCCAGCGCAGGGTTTAGTTCAGTTAGCTGGATAACCTGGCCACGCCCTCACAAAAAGAAATGCCAGCTCCCTTCCTCACAGTCTAGATCCCATTATACCATTCTGAATTATGTTTTTGTGCTTCGTTTTTCTAGAGGGGGCTTTTGAAATGTAAAATAATAGACCGAAAATGCTGATAATAAATCATATTCAGTCTATGGATTTACTTTGTCCTAAATAATGCACGTCATATATACGGCGCTCGCGTGTCGCGACACACATTATGTGGTTATTTTAACAGAGCATTGCAAATGTGAATCCCGCGGGGATATTTTTAATTAATGAAACCGGGCGTTTGGCTCTGATTCGTTTCATATTCTCCGCTGTGGATGTATTTGCTTAACGGAGCGCCCGGATTGTGTTTCATTCAAGCATAAATTGAAGCGTCTTTATGCGTGGATTGTGGATGTGAATTACGACGAATCTCACACGTTATTGTGATATTATAACTGGGATTAAAATGTCTGAGGAGATGCGCTGTTTGACGGATTTGATGACCTGGACTTGAGAAAATGAATGAGCAATTGCAAGCCTTTGACGTTTTGATGAATGAATTTGAGAAAATGCATTTATCTGTTCAAGCACTGTTAGTGTTATCTGATGATGAACAAGAGGGTGATTAACATGACTGGTGTCACTGGTATAAACCAAAGGTTAATCAATTCAATGCATGTATGGATGATGTCCGAAACAGATTAAAACCTGATTAATAGTGAAACTGTATAGCCTCAAAGCCTCTGACACGTTATTTCGGGGGTCGCGCCTTGAAAACTTTGGGAACCATGTATTTATATAGTACATGATACCTAAGCACATACAGTACAGATATCCTCATAAGTATCTATTAATTCGTATCAATTAGATAGTCTTTGGGCTTGTTTTTATCTACTTATTCTGAAAGAGTTGAACTAATTATTTTCGCTAGCAAGATCTCATTCGATTATTCATTCCATTAAGCCTACTGCCAGCAGGCACATTTAAATAATTATAATCTGATTGATTGGAGTAATGAGGGACTTAAAATTAGCCTATAGATTATGCATTTAACTTGTCGGCGAGGCTATTGAGCTGTACTGTATTGTACCCATTCTGCAATCTGTTAATAAAGTTTTCAATCAATCAATTAATGCCGTTAGAAAATCAGGATTTCTGCGATCGACACCTGCTGTCTTTTCGGGTGAGGTGGCCGTGCGCACTTATCCTGAGTCTCAAGTCTGGTTCGAATGAACGAGACTGAATCAGTGTTCGAGGAACAGGGAAAGCCTGGATTCAAACATCGGGTTAATTGAATCTGGCTAATGGGACTTTTGATCAACTTAGTTGAACCAGGTACGGGGAATAGGGCCCTGCAGGAGTACTGTCAGAATACTGTGTTGTTTAGTCTATAGACACCAAGCCACCAGGAGTACTGTCAGAATACTGTGTTGTTTAGTCTACAGACACCAAGCCACCAGGAGTACTGTCAGAATACTGTGTTGTTTAGTCTCTACAGACACCAAGCCACCAGGAGTACTGTCAGAATACTGTGTTGTTTAGTCTACAGACACCAAGCCACCAGGAGTACTGTCAGAATACTGTGTTGTTTAGTCTATAGACACCAAGCCACCAGGAGTACTGTCAGAATACTGTGTTGTTTAGTCTACAGACACCAAGCCACCAGGAGTACTGTCAGAATACTGTGTTGTTTAGTCTACAGACACCAAGCCACCAGGAGTACTGTCAGAATACTGTGTTGTTTAGTCTACAGACACCAAGCCACCAGGAGTACTGTCAGAATACTGTGTTGTTTAGTCTACACTCTACAGACACCAAGCCACCAGGAGTACTGTCAGAATGCTGTGTTGTTTAGTCTACAGACACCAAGCCACCAGGAGTACTGTCAGAATACTGTGTTGTTTAGTCTACAGACACCAAGCCACCAGGAGTACTGTCAGAATACTGTGTTGTTTAGTCTCTACAGACACCAAGCCACCAGGAGTACTGTCAGAATACTGTGTTGTTTAGTCTACAGACACCAAGCCACCAGGAGTACTGTCAGAATACTGTGTTGTTTAGTCTATAGACACCAAGCCACCAGGAGTACTGTCAGAATACTGTGTTGTTTAGTCTACAGACACCAAGCCACCAGGAGTACTGTCAGAATACTGTGTTGTTTAGTCTACAGACACCAAGCCACCAGGAGTACTGTCAGAATACTGTGTTGTTTAGTCTACAGACACCAAGCCACCAGGAGTACTGTCAGAATACTGTGTTGTTTAGTCTACAGACACCAAGCCACCAGGAGTACTGTCAGAATGCTGTGTTGTTTAGTCTCTACAGACACCAAGCCACCAGGAGTACTGTCAGAATACTGTGTTGTTTAGTCTCTACAGACACCAAGCCACCAGGAGTACTGTCAGAATGCTGTGTTGTTTAGTCTACAGACACCAAGCCACCAGGAGTACTGTCAGAATGCTGTGTTGTTTAGTCTCTACAGACACCAAGCCACCAGGAGTACTGTCAGAATACTGTGTTGTTTAGTCTATAGACACCAAGCCACCAGGAGTACTGTCAGAATACTGTGTTGTTTAGTCTACAGACACCAAGCCACCAGGAGTACTGTCAGAATACTGTGTTGTTTAGTCTACAGACACCAAGCCACCAGGAGTACTGTCAGAATACTGTTGTTTTGTTCAGAATTAGTCAAATCTGTATTTGTGGAACCCGGGAGAGAACCAGTGCGAGAACCTCTGGAGTTATCTTTTTTCTTTTCCTTTTCTGAACTTCTGTCTTTCATGTTTTCATGTTTTCTTAGGATTTTGTAACATTTAAAAATACTAAACTGTCCAGCTATGGGCTGCATGACAGTGAAGGATGGACATACGCCACAATGTTTCGGTAACCAAGAATTTGAAGATCAATTAAGGTTCTCAGAGAACTGAAAAACATTTGTAGCCAAATCTGGTAAAAATATTGTTGCCTGTATTTATTATTTATTAAAACAACTTGCATCTCATGACACGCAATGATATACTCTATTACACCTCTTTTTTTTCTATTACACCATCTTTACATATCTGATCTCAACTTTTGTATACCATAATTTGTATTGTAATGCAAATGAAAGAAATTGCATTTCCTAATAGTCTTTTATAGATTTTAATGTTGGAAATCTATCATAAAGGTGGAAAGGTGAAAGTGCGCTTTTCATGTTGTCAGAAATCTATTACAATCTATTTTTATTATAGATTCTAATGATAGAAATTCTCTGCTCATTATGTGCCTGTCTATAATTACGCCAATTGTATGCTCATTTTATGCCTATGCCTATTTTGTGTCTGCATTAACTGCCGTGAAGCACTTTGGGCTGCAATTCTTGTATGAAAGGTGCTATACAAATAAAGTTTATTATTATTATCATTATTATTATTATTATTATTATTATTATTATTATTATTATTATTATTATTATTATTATTATTATTATTATTATTATTATTATTATTATTATTATTATTATTATTATTATTATTATTATTATTATTATTATTATTATTATTATTATTATTATTATTATTATTATTATTATTATCTTTGTATGATTGATTTTGTACAGTGGAGAGTGCCAGTTGTTTTCTTGTTGTTGTTGAGGCTGTGTATGCTCTAGTCTACAGAGATATGGCCCTAAGCTACTGCACATGCTCCAGCTTCCTGCTTTACAAAAGGACTACACTGGGCATCAGACAATGCCAGTCAATGGTTGCCACTCCTACCCAAGGGGCCAGTCAAGAGCTTCACAGTGCGGTCAGAAGGCGGAGCTTATTCTGAGCCTACTCATGCATGAGCATTGGAAGGAAAGGCTGTCAGGCGGCTTACTTGACTTCGTATTCATCACACAAATTGAAGTGTAATGTTAACCCTTTCACTACAACACTACAGAAGGTTAGCCCTTTTTAACACATCTGTAGTGTGGTAGTGAAAGGGTTAAGCTATAGGGCCCATATCGTAGCAGAGATGGCTTTGGCCACGTAGAGAGAATTAATTTAAGTTATGCCTCAATCTAGTGAATGAGTTTAATGTTGCTTTGCGGTGGAATTTCCCTTTAAAAGTGTTTTAAGCCACAGTCCTGAGAAACCATTTACACCCAGGACTTCCCACCTTCTTAAAATGAAGTGAAATCATATTTATGTATAATATATCACCTCTTGTTGATCCAGACTAGGGCATTGTGAGACACTGGTTATGGTTTTGTTCACTCCAGACAGAATGACACATTCACTGTCCCAAGTGCACGATCAGAGGAGTAATGAACATGCGTTATTAAAAAAGGTGGGTTTTTGATAACATGTGATAATATAAAACTTACCAACATGTTTCTGTGTCTCAAAATTGCACTCCGTTGAGCCCCAAAGACACTCTTCCAGATGACGCCATAAGAGGAGAGAGCAGACCTCTGGTTGCAGATACTATTTCCTCAGCTATTTCTTCAAGTTTCCTCGCGTTGAGCCTATACCACAGTTCAGGAAGTTGTGTTTGTTTCTTTTACCAATTTAATCCCATTCCTTAAATGTAAAAGGAAACAGTGCCAAGAGATGGTTAAGTGGGACCACATGTATCCCTAATGGCCTAGGTTTGAATACTGCCTCTCTCCCCTGTCTCGCCCTGTCTCAATAAAGAACCTTCTCTCCCCTACTCTGTCCCCCCCTCAGCCTTCCTACTGTCTCAATAAAGAACCTTATCTCCCCTACTCTGTCTCCCTCTCAGCCTTCCTGCTGTCTCAATAAAGAACCTTCTCTCCTGTGTCTGTCTCCTTCTCAGCCTTCCTATTGTCTCAATAAAGAACCTTCTCTCCTGTGTCTCCCTCTCAGCCTTCCCACTGTCTCAATAAAGAACCTTCTCTCCTGTGTCTCCCCTATTCTGTCTTCTTCACAGCCTTCCTACTGTCTCCATAAAGAACATTATTTCCTCTGTCTCCCCTACTCTGTGTCCCTCTCAGCCTTCCTACTGTCTCAATAAAGAACCTTCTCTCCTGTGTCTCCCATATTCTGTCTCCTTCTCAGCCTTCCTACTGTCTCAAGACAGAACCTTCTCTCATGTGTCTCCGCTATTCTGTCCCCTTCTCAGCCTTCCTATAAAGAACCTTCTCTTCTGTGTCTCCTCTACTCTGTTTCTGTGTCTCAAAATGGCACTGCATTGACCCCCAATGACACTCTTCCAGATGACGCCATAAGAGGAGAGAGCAGACCTCTGGTTGCAGATACTATTTCCTCAGCTATTTCTTCAAGTTTCCTCGAGTTGAGCCTATACCACAGTTGAGGAAATTGTGTTTGTTTCTTTTACCAATTTAATCCCATTCCTTAAATGTAAAAGGAAACAGTGCCAAGAGATGGTTAAGTGGGACCACATGTACCCCTAATGGCCTAGGTTTGAATACTGCCTCTCTCCCCTGTCTCCCCTACTCTGTCTCAATAAAGAACCTTCTCTCCCCTACTCTGTCTCCTTCTCAGCCTTCCTGCTGTCTCAATAAAGAACCTTCTCTCCTGTGTCTCTCCTACTATGTCTCCTTCTCAGCCTTCCTATTGTCTCAATAAAGAACATTATTTCCTGTGTCTCCCCTATTCTGTCTCCCCTCAGCCCTCATTCTGTCTCAATAAAAAACCTTCTCTCCTGTGTCTCTCCTACTATGTCTCCCTCTCAGTCTTCCCATTGTCTCAATAAAGAACCTTCTCGCCTGTGTCTCTGTCTCCCTCTCAGTCTTCCTACTGCCTCAATAAAGAGACAACAGTAAGGGGAAGTAGTATGGTGAGGACTCCACATGCTCAGTGTTTGGTTTCTTCACGTTGAACTTCAGGATCAGACCTCCAGGTGTGCATATCCAGGAACCTGAACTGCTGCTCCAAGAAGTTAGAGGAGAGGTATACCAGCTGGCAGCCCGCAGAGACATCCAGAACCTTCTCCAGACCTCCAGCTCCAGTCTCTATTCTGTGTCCCTCTTAGTCTTCCTACTGTCTCAATAAAGAACCTTCTCTCCTGTGTCTCCTCTACTCTGTCTCCCCCTCAGCCTTCATACTGTCTCAATAAAAAACCTTCTCTCCTGTGTCTCCAATATTATGTCTCCTTCTCAGCCTTCCTACTGTCTCAATAAAAAAAAACTTCTCTCCTGTGTCACCCCTATTCTGTCCCCTTCTCAGCCTTTCTACTGTCTCAATAAAGGGAAAAGGAGAGTGGCCACTCTCTTAAAAAAAAAGAAGGAAATCTGAATATGAACAAAAGTGGGCGGAATCCACAAAGAATGGATTGCGTGGTGCTATTTGCATTCTTAACTGTGCAAGTTTAGCGTGCGGTATCTGCTCCGTCTTTGCGAGCTATCCACTAAAGGCCTGAATATACTCGAAAACTGACATGTACACGCACACGGCTGCAGACACGCTGCACATGCGGCTCTGGTGATTATAGTAAATTGTTGGTGTCTGTAAGCGTCAGAGTCGCGTGCTTATGTTATGGACATTGCGCGGATGAGATACTAGCGCAGACACACCCATATGTGTGCAGTTTGCTCCTGATCTGCTCAAGCGCAGTTGGCTCACGGAGCAGTCTGCACCTGACAACGTTGTTGGCAGATATCAGGAAGGGGAAAAATAAACCCGAAATGAGGCATAAGGCTTGTTTGAGATTACTTTCGGCTCGCCTCGAAAACAAGCACGAGTAGACGATTGCAGCCGGGGGAGGAGTCAGAAAGTCGAACACTTCAGAGTTGACTATAAGGCTTGTTTGAGATTGGCTAGGCCTGCGCAGGCCTGCACAGTTCTGTATCGTATGGCTCTCGCTCGGCGTCACTCTCTGCACTGTCCTCGCACACGTGCACGCGCACTGAATAAAGACCACAATGTACCTTTAATCCCAATATTTGTCTGACCACACCCCTATCAGCTTACCCATATAAGCAGGGGTGGGGCCACCCACTCGCCTCCTTTCTCGCTTTCACCACAAGGAAGTGCCTCGGTAGATCCCCACTTGAAGTGATGTGATGGTAGGAGAAGAGTTGGAAAACAAGGATACGTTGACATCATATCTTTATTTTCTCCCTCACTATTTTTCGAGAAAATACGGCGATATTGTCTTCGTACTGGAGTGTCTGGAAGATGATGATCATTCTAAAAATCCTCCACCGGTTTTCGTATTGGGAGTTCGCGCCGCTACATGCTTTTCCAACTGCAGTCCTTGCTGTGTGCTGGTTGCGGTAAAGACACAGCTGGGCTGTAGGACGCGCCGCTGTTGTGAGGAGCGGTGGGTTCCAGGTTTGGTGAGTTATGTTTTGCTGGCAAGCTCCACTTGTCTGTTAGTGCTATGGGGGCTAGTTGACAATGTTTATGAAAACCGGCCCCAGACTAGGGTCCTTTGTTCAGCCTCTTAGGCGACAGAAGACCTTGGTCTGAAGCCCATTATAGTTTAACTAGTGGCCCACGACCATTAACACTGGTGATCCCTGTGTTTTCTGGACGAGTGGATGTTTTCTCTGTCACCTTGAGCCCCATCTTTCATATCCAAATGAGAGTATTCCTCACGAGGAAATATGGGCATAGATGTTCGGTAGCGGAAGATCTGTGTTCAAGTCAGCTACAGGCCATTTGGGTATTGTGCTGGCTCCGTCGGGTGTTGGTAAAATCACCGTTGTAAAACTGTGTTAACATCTTGTTTCTCTTTTCTCTTAAAAAGTGAGGAGGGTTTCAGAACGGCGGCCTGTCTGAGTGAGTGTTATATCATTGTGTACAAGTTCAGGTGATAGCTGCTTAGCTTACGTGCTAGTGGTGGCCTACTGTTAGCCAGTCAGCTGTTAGCTGCGGCGCTAGCCTGCTGTGATCACTAGGCTAGGAAACGTTAGCTTGCTGCTATCGGCCGAGGCCCAGCGCGGGGTGGCTCCGGCCCCTCGTGCGCCGCCGCGGTTCCCAACTCCCCTCTCCCTCACGGGGAGAGGCGGGGGGGATTCGAAGTCTCCCCTCTGGTCGCGTGCGCCGTTCGCTCGCCGTCTCGCGGGCAGGGGCGGTAGCGACCGACGGTTAGAGCGGCCGTTAGCTTAATGCTACTCTGTTGAACGTGCTTTGATTATAACATGTTTTAAACACTCTTGACTACGACGTCATCTTTGACAGAGGATGTTCGTCGAACCTGCCCTGGGCCAGGACGGCAAGGATTGCGTCGACAAGGGGGACCGTAGCGACGGGATGGAGCGGCGACGCTGCCCAGATCGACAACACAGTACGGCTGTGTTTACTACGGTGCCTTGAGACTGCACTTCGCTTGATCTACGCTCCGGGTAGGCAAGGTTTGGCCAGACCTTGTACACTTCTTCTGGCTTTCCCTTCTAAATGTTTTGTAAATAACGGTGTTTTCCAAAACGAGTGTTGCTGCACTACATTTAGGATACGACGCGAGTTATGTGTGAATTGTCTTGTCACTGGTATTTAGCTTCTCCATGCAAATCGGGTTGTTGTTACAGATGTGAAAATGATCTGGTTTGTTGTGTTGAGAAACATCATGTGTGTTTATATGTACCGTGTACTCACAACTAAGGGGGTTAACTAACCTATAAAGGTATGCTTAGTGACAAAATGAGTAAAGAATGATTCTTTTCTCAGCCTGTAATGACAATGAACAGTGTGTTCACATATTAACAGGTTTTCCTGTTTTAACTGGCCGTATTAAGGGTAAAGTAGGAGGATTGTGTTTCCCCCCGGTTCCCTGGGGACTTCTTCATCCTCCTTTCAGACATGTTGTTGCACTACATTGTGTCACTGTGTGGTAGGGATACGATGTAACCCTTAGCTTGATTGCTGAGGTTGTGCTAAAACTGCTGGAGAAACTTTATTTTCCTAAAAGAAAAGATTGTTTGGTCGCTTTCGTGTGTGCTTAGCAAGGCCTGTGGCCGATACTAATCGAGAATTATGTATTCTCTCATTATGAAAAACGGCGTTCCTCTGTAGAGTGTTTTTGCCATTTTTTGTAGGTGATGATGGGTTGTGTGTGTCATGTGACCTACAACTGGGTTGGACTGGCCACAGAAGCACATGTGTAAGTTTGGTACCGGGGCTCTTGGAGAGCCCTCTCTATTCTGTGTTTTTTCCTTAGTAAAAATCAGATAGCAGGTTAGCTCATGCGCTGTGTGAAGCTGTCAGACGCTTCATAGAGCTGACTATGACTGTGTCATACTCTCTTTTTGTCATTACATCGTATCATGGGTGTGAGGTCGTAAAGGGGTGAACTGGTAACCTTTCCTCCCCCTTTTTTCTGTTGGTCAGGGGTAAACCCACCTGTCCTTCAAGGTTCCTGTCACGTTGCGGTTCGGCACGTTACAGGGTGAGGGGGGGGGGGGAGGGAGTTTCCTGGTCCCACGGCCTGGAATATTGGGCATGTGCACAGCAGAAATTCCCCCGCCATAGAGTACGTCACCGTGCGCGTCTCTGTTGGTAGGACTTCCGTGTGCTGTTCAGGTCCATGTGATGGATCTGTTTCGGGGGGTGGTCAGGGCTCCTCCTCACCAAGCTCCTATTCGGGCCTTCTGTGAGTTGGGACTCCTTCCGTGAGGAGGGAGCCTCCTTCAGAGTACAGAGCCTCCTCCTCAGATTGTCAAGGTGAGTGGACCCTCTAGAAGGAGTCCTACTCTATTGTGTATGTATTCGATTCAATTCGATTATTGAGTGTGTATGGGTTCAGTGCCTCCTCCCCGGAGAGCCCTAAAACCAATTTTTTACATGGCTCAAGGTGCAATATATTCTTTTCAATCTGTACAGCTCGCGTGGGAAGTCTCTCTGGGGATTCCCGTCTCCTTCCTATGGGAGGGTGGTGGGATGTAAAAATGTGATTCCCGTCTCCTTCCTATGGGAGGGTGGTGGGATGTAAAAATGTGAAAAATGTTTACCCCAGGCTGTGTAGACTGGGATACATACTGTTGGTGCTTCCTTCTTTTCTACTAAAAAGAGTTGGAGTTAGGAAGTATCACACCCCTCTTGTCATTCCCCTGGGCGCCTTGGGGATTCAATGACAGGTCTAAATAGCCTGTTCATTGATGTGGGTGTGTCCCGATGCACGTATAGTGCTAGCTCGGGGTGTTCTGTAAACAGGCGACTGACTGGCACGCCTTGGTTGTTTGAGGTTAAAACGGCGTTTTTATAAAGCAACTGGGATGGAGGTTTTTCCTCTTCCGACGACCAAATCCGACGACCTGGTTTGGTTATCGACGGATTCTCGTTCATATCTGGGGGATGATGACGGAATGGATCTGAACATATGTAGAGGGGTCTCACGCCCTGGGGGTGGGCCACCGGGCGCGGTTCGCCCGAACGTCTGGGTGGCGCCTTCTTTTCATGTTTAAGATCAACACGCATATCTGCCCCTTCTCCTGGAGTAGGCATGTCGGCGTGGTTAGGGCACGGGACTGGTTCTGGTCACGCTGGTCCGGATCAGTTGAACCCGTTGTCCGCCGGGGATGCAGATCTGCTGTTCTGGTACCCTGAGGGACTTGGGCTTTTTTCAGGGGGAAAAATGCCAGGTCGGTCCGGGTGTCACAGGGTTAAGCGCTATGGTGACCCTGGTTGGGTAAATCTTTTACTCAGCACTGTCGTAATGGCTTACGGCCATGCCAACCTGTACACGCTCGATCTCGTCAGATCTCGGCCGCTACACAGGCTGGTCCTGGTTAGTACTTGGTTGGGAGACCGCCTGGGAATACCAAGTACGGTGTGCTTGGGGCTGGTTCTCCATTCTTTTTCGCTCCTCTCTCACGCATGGCGAAGAGGGGCCTGTTGGGGTGGTCTTTGACCTCCTCTGGTGACCCTGTGCTTCCCGTATCGCCGGGCCCGGTCCGAAGTCATGTTTCGTCGACCCGTAGGCCTGGGTTAACCCTTTTTTGAAAACTGAAACACTTGTACTGCGGTATAGCCGGTGTATACCCGCAGGTGTGTTTTGGAGTTTTTTTCTTGAGGGGTTATAGGGACAACCACCGCATTGGGTAACACCAAGGTGGTTGATTCCCTGGTGTGTTGGAGCAGTGTCAACTCCCGGGTTCACCGGTTGAGGGTGCCCCTGCACGTTCATGACGTCTGCCAATCATGTCAGCCTTCTCTGCCTCAACCCCTCTGGGTGGGGGCTTTTTAAATGGAGGCTTGGTCATGCAACAACGCCAGCTTACGCCCCTTCCGCCGGGGCGGCTGTGTTCAGCTGTCCCCTCTGGCGCCTGTCTCGTCCGCAGTCTCCAGGCTAGGGTTAACAGCCTGTTGCCTGGTTTTTCCCCGGTGCGCTGCCTGCTTCTGTTGGTTAACCTTTTTTGTGTGCTTACGGCCATGCTGACTGCCTGTTCTGCAGGGTCAGTGTGCCAGGCGGTGTACTATTGGGGGGACAGGGCCCGCTCGGCTGAGGGGCCTTTGTCCGAATACGCTGGCGATGTGGGGGGCGGGGTCACTAAGTGCCCAACTGGTGAGGTCTTGATGCTGGCATCATGGACTTCTCCGGGCCCCCGTTCCAGGGGGTCCAGTCCCTTTGGTGGGTCTGGGTCTTCCTTCGCGCTCCGCTGCTACGGCCTTGCCACGGGGTTGGGTTTGCCCTTGACCCCGTGATTCTGGGGGCAGTAACGAGGTTGTTCCCTCCGTTCGTTCCCGGGTGGCATGCGGGTTGTGCGTGTGTGTAGTCATGGGGTCAAGCCACGGTCTGCTCACCCTGTGCGTTGAGTTGCTTGAGTGCCTCTTCGCACGGTCGGGTCCGTCGCCCTCCCGTGAAGCCCCCAATAGGGGGGGTGCCCTCCATTAGGGTGGGTCGGGGGGGCTCGGCCCTCCCTGTTCTGATGGTTGTGGGGGGCTTTCAGCGGGGTGTATTTGTCGGCCGATGGCTCTCGCTCGGCCTCCCTTGTGCAGAGAGTGACGCCGAGCGAGAGCCATACGATACAGAACGTTAGGTTATGACTATAACCAAGTTTTGTTAGTATGGTGACGCTCGGCGTCCGACGCCGCTGCAGCCCTTGATCTCGCCTTGTGGTGAAAGCTTGGGAAGGAGGCGAGTGGGTGGCCCCACCCCTGCTTATATGGGTAAGCTGATAGGGGTGTGGTCAGACAAATATTGGGATTAAAGGTACATTGTGGTCTTTATTCAGTGCGCGTGCACGTGTGCGAGGACAGTGCAGAGAGTGACGCCGAGCGTCACCATACTAACAGAACTTGGTTATAGTCATAACCTAACGTTTTGACTACCGCCATGCCAAGCTTGTTGCATGACGGTTAGTATGTCGTTCGACTTGCTCTTGAAATCTGACTGGGAAATGACTTGTTCTGCTCTGCGCAAAGCGCCCATTGGCTCAGAAAAGTTGTCACCACTCACAAGGAAGTTATGAGACGTCTATCAGATAGACATCTAATTTATTATTATTATTATTGGATACAGGAGTTTGTGTACCAAGAGCTTCTTCAAATAACGTTATCTTATCCATCATTATTCCAAGATAAACTTAATCAATTGTCAGACAGAAACCGTACTGACATTCACATTCAATTGAATGCTTTACACATTCCTCATAAATGCTGTCTTAATAACCATCTCTGCAATGGAGTTTATAAGAACTGCGTGGATAAAAGCATCAGCTAAATGACTAAATGTAAATGTAAATGTAATAATTATATTATATTCTATTGTGCTTAACTTAGTTCATATTTCATTTAATTTTACTCCACCTCTTTATTGTATTATCTGTCTGTTAATGTCTGTCCGCTAATGTCGCACCGAAAACGACCAAAGCAAAATCCTTGTATGTGAAAACTACTTGGCAAGACCTTTCTGATTCTGATTAATTTCTCCATCACCGCAAATCCGCCCCTCAATTAACACATCCTGCGCCAATCACGTTGTACGACGTGTTTCAAGTTCATGCTAATTCTGCCAGATCACGGCGTACGACGTTATTGTGATCATATTTCATATTTTCGCCATGGTATTCATATTTCCCTCACGGAGCCTTGTCTGATGCTGTGGGACTCGGCACAACTCTGCAACGCTTCAATACTGCCCCCTGGTGGATGATCGGTGAGTTGCCAAACCGGAAATGCCGGTTGGATATCGGTGTGTCTCCTAAATACGTCCGGCCACTCGCATATCGTTGCAGGACTCTAGCCACACACCGTGGATATGGATCGCTGCCATAACTCAATAATCGACATGATTTGGGCGTGTATTAGTATTATACAAATCGGAAATGGATCGCCTCGATCCCCATCAAATAACTGGGATCTTTTTGCTCCAGTATCATCGCCCAACGGTAAGAGAAGGCTGCCGGGACTTTCAGCATTTTTGTTTATTATGATCCATGCAAACTGCTCTGATCTATATATCACCCATACTACATGAAGCATTTAATGACGATCACGGAATTATAAACGACCCCCCCCCCCCTCCGTCCATCCGCGCATGATCAGTCATAACGTTTAGGACCATGTACAGTTGAAATTTTTAATATAGCGTGGATCGGCAACAAATGGCATTTGATAATCTATATATGCATTTATGCCTATATCTCACGTTCTAGGAATTACTGCAGAAAACGATAAAAACATATTTATATTCTAGACGGTATTTTTGTATGAATGTGTGAATGAAAAAGTAAAACGTTCCTACATCCTGAACGATAGATAATCGATGTTGAATGGGCCATAGTAATGTCAATTTAGCAATACAATTAAAAACGTTATAGCCCTGCAAAGAAGGTGAACATCTCCATAGACTTACAGTACTATGCATTGGGAACAATGCATTGGGAACTTGTGTCCCACAAGGACTCCTACCCCTATTGCTCACGAGTGGGAGCTTGTGCAAAATCACCCATATTTTTCCACTGCCACGTTTGGATATCCCAACTGCGCTCAGACTGGGATATGAGATGCCATGCCAAATGTGTTTATTTAGTTTATTCCATGTTGTATTTAGTTTATTTCGTCATTGCATTTGTTTGTCATCCACAAATAAATTATTTTGAGCAAACCTGTCCATAGTGCTGAATCTTTATACTGAATTTAAGCCAGTGAAGATATTTTCTAATTTACGAATATTTTGAGTGAGAAAGTTGTATTTAATGTTTAGTTAAGATAATAGAACCTGGGGCGGCTGGGTGGCGCAGCGGACTAAGCGCTTGTCACCAACGCAAGAGACACTGGTATCTAATCCGGCTGTCAGTGTTGCCTCCGGCTTGGCCGGCCGTCATACTGGCTCGATTGGCAGAGTCAGCGGGAGGGAAGCCGGTGGGTGGGTCCGGGTCGTTGTAAACAGCGACTCCTACAGTTCGGTCGGGGCGCCTGCACAGCGAGGGAAGGATCTAGAGGGAGGTAGTGTGACCTTCCACACGTTACACTCTCCCAGTGAGAGTCCGCGCTGCCAGGTGAAAATAAGTGGTGGGCTGGGTACACATGTGTCGGAAGAAGCATGTGATAGTCTCCGCCCTCCCAGACAGACGGTAGGGGATAGAGTGCGCAACGACCAGGAAGGAAATTGGGAATTGGCATAACGACTAACATTTGGAGGGGAGAAAAACGGAAAAAGAAGGGGGAAAAAGATATATATAAAAAAAAAGATAATAGAACCTGCATTATCATATACTCCAGAATAAACTTTTCATTGGCCATGTTTCCAGCGTCTATCAAAATCAATCAATCAATAACGCCGACAACATCGGCAAAGCCGACAACATTAAATAACAATATTTAAATAATAAATACGATTGCATGGGATCTCTGGGTGGCTGATGCCCCTTTATAGATGCATGGCTTAGGGCTTTGCGCTTAGTTACCACCATGTCTGTGAAGAAGGTAGGTGCGTTGTGTTAACTGCTCGGTGCAACTTGCGCCAGGCTTTGTGGATTGGGAGTTTTTGGACGAGGCTCATTTGCATAGAAAGGGGAACATGTTCCGCCCATATTACCTCATTGAAGTATGCGCTAATTGCACCGGACACAATGCTGATGCAACGCAGTTACCACCTCATTTCACCCGTTGCTACTCCTCTGTGGATAGTAAACCGCGTTTCAGCGCTATTTGCACTGGCTTTGCGTCGGAAAAAGCCATGCAAACCCTTTGTGGATTCCGCCCAATGAGTCTCTATGATCTGTGCCAAAGTGATTGTTTGATCATAAACTCAAAGTAATTGCGTCATTAGTGCAACATGATTGTTTTACTTCACCAAAAGCCACAACATATCCTAAATAAAAATGTATATCACATAAAGTTTACAAAACATATATACAATGACTTTTCTACAAATATCTAAGTGTGGTAGCAACCCAAAATATTTTTTTTAGATCAGATATTTGATCAGATATCTGATTAACTCTTTAATGGCCATACCCGAGTATAGTCGGGTTATCTCGCCAACGGTTGAGTGCCAAAACCCGAGTATACCCTGGTTTTGATCCTTTGATATTTTCCTTTGATCCCCGTTCTATACGGTCAGCCGGAGCCATCTAGGTGTCTATGATTCATCTACCTACGTTGAAATTGCAATGACGATCGAATATCACCAGGTGGCAGTATCGCCTACCCTTTTAACTCTGATAGAAAGGGAACAGGAGAGACAATGAATGAAATGGACTATCAAGACTTGCTCTGAGGGGGAGGAGCTCCTGCAAAGCAATCGCTAGCAGATCTGCTTGCCTCAAAACCTATAGTGTCCCGTAAACACGTGTAATTACATATAAACGAGTAATCGCGGTTCGCCGATGGGATGGAATTATTCTTTTTGGAGTATCTCCTGGCTAAGGTAAGGACCCCCTATGTCTATTTTACCGAACCTGAAACATGTTTCTGTAATGATCACAGTGGCTTACTTTACCAGACATAAACCAAGCTTTTTCAAGCTTGATGATTTTGTGAAGGTACATTATGTACATGTTATATAGCCTACCTTTGATTTGGGAGTATTTGGGGTTTCAGGGAATTAACCAGAACGATTCGGGCTTATTGCATATAATGCATCCTATCTCGCGATCTATGGAAAAAGACTGGATTATTCCGGAAATGGGGCGCTGTTTAGCATGTAGCGTGTAACAAACTACAGTGTGTAGAAATGAGCTGATTAGTCAGTAATGGACTATGAACAATGCCTGTAAAATGAGCCATACTATTGTCTCCATAGCTATAATACAGAACACACGATGGGTCTGCAAACATAGCTAAAATGGTCATTAACGCTGGCACTAAACAGTGCAGATGGCGAAAGCTAGTGGCCATGAATGAGTTAAGCAGGTTTATCCCATATTTTCTGTGAATATGAAACAGCTACATATGCAGTAGTGGTATCAAAGCACTACTTTTGATAATGGAATAGAAAAGAAAGACAATAATAATAATACCAATAAATTAGAGAGCTTAATCAATATATAGAAGACTTATAGGAGAGTCTCTACCATCTCTCAAAGGGACATAAAAAGTAAAGAGACCTTCAGTAACTAGTAGTAACAGTAGGAAAAATGACCATTCACCTCATACGCCCTTTCACCATCGTCCTGTTATTTCCTGTAGCTGAACTTCACAACAAAGAGGCTAGCTAGTGTGGACCGAATAAATATAAATAATGCATCTATGAGCTCAAAACGGTTTAGCTAGTTCATCATCCCAGTGATGAAGATATTTGTAGAGAACTAGAAGAAGGAGCTTAGCATTTTTCATTAAAAAGCAATGGATGTTTGAAGACTAATACGTCCCTTTCTAGATATGGTGCCACTCGCTCTTAGGACGTCGAATGACAAAAATCTGCGAGCTGGCAGTGCACTTGTTGCCATCGAAAACATAACGTGAACATAGTACTTAATTCTCATAGGGTTCCACCCGTGATTGTCTTTCTACTGACCGAAGAAGAAATGTCTTGATGGCAGTGCACTCTACAGCTTCAACCAGGCCCGGACTGGCCATCGGGAGCACCGGGAGTTTTCCCGGTGGCCTGGCCTGCACAGATTAAAAAAAATTATATATAAAAAAAAAAAAAAAAAAAAAAAAAAAAATTTGTTTTATTTTTTTTTGCCATGCCATTGTTTCTAGTTGTGGCCGCGGCGCGGCGCGATAGTTAGATAACCTAGATGGGTGGGGAACAACCAGGATTTCACTGTCTGCGACAGAGTTGGAGAACTATCTGACTCTCTCTCTCACACACACAATGGAGCCGTGCTGCCACTTGTGATTGGTGGAGGCGGGACCAGGCGATACAACTGATTGACAGCGGAGGTGGCGAATGGAATGGCAGACGGCACTCAGATGCAGAATAACAGCCAGGCAATGAGCCAGGTAGTGAGGGACTCGGGAGAGATACAGTAGAGCGAAAGTCAATTAACGTTGATGTCAAGATGGACAGTGGAAGAAAGAGAAAGGGTGGAGGAGAGAGGGATAAAACAAAGAAAAAGAAAGGCCCTTACAGGAGAGAGTGGTTCACTGTATTATAATAGTAAATAGAAAAATATGTTGTGCTCTTGCTTTTTTCTTTTTGAAGGTGGAGAGAGTAGCATTGCTAGTGCCACAACAGTTTTATTTGAGGTCCATAACAGTACATTGTACTAAGCAATTGTTGGCTCATTAGTTTGTGATTCACATGCACTAAAATTCACCAGAATGCAGGAAATTAAGTCTTTGTAACAAAAGATTTCCTGGTGGGGGACCCCCAGACCCCCCGCTTAAAAAGTGGCCTGACTGGGGCTATATTTCGCGCTATATCTCCCGGTATGAATTATTTCCCCAGTCCGGCCCTGGCTTCAACGGGACAAAGATAAGCATAGAATCCTGGCATCTGTTCCACAAAGTGGTGGATGTAACACAGTTCTCCGTGTGACTCTACCTGGCCCCTTGTGAGCCACAGCACCACCATCAGCTTGATGGTACGGATTCAGGACGACAGCGAATTAGCTAAACCACCCGCCTTATCGCAGAAGAACTAAACCTTGTAGTATATATTAGTGGGGTTCTGCGGCGGGATCTCCTGAACTATATAGACGGGCGGCCCATAGTCACTGCTCACACGCTCGTAATGGCGGCAGAACATGCTCTCCGAGGCACCTAGTGGGAAGACGACGTCACTGCGGTCTGACCCGTTGTCGACACTGTCCCCCTTGGGCGTGGCCAGGGTGTTGAGGGACATGGCATTCGCGGACTGCTGGTTGTCTGGGCAACAAGGACATTGGCGGTACCTCCACAGCAGGGTCAGCGCGGCCACGCTGACCAGGACGAAGAGAGCACAGCCGGAGACGATCCCGACCAGGAGCCCCAGCTCTGAGCCGCCACCGGGGGGCGAGGCACCGGCTCCGGGTCCTGTGGTGGTCTCTGTCTTCTCCGAGGCGTCTGGATGGAGGGGTGAGAGGGGTGAGAGGACCAAAAGGACGATAGCGGAGAGAAAGTCAGTGAGATCAGGAAAGAAGCAAGAAGAAATTAAAACAAATGTCTTAGTAGATAAGGGGTAATCAATAAGTATTATAAGAAATGTGTTTATTTCTGAGACTATTGGTTATTAGCAGTTATTGCTGTTGTGTTTTTTCGCACTGTATTGATTGGCTTTCCATCTTGAAAATTAACAACTGAGTTAGTCTTCTATTCATTCATGTTAACTACTGAGTTAGTCTTCTATTCATTCATGTTAACTACTGAGTTAGTCTTCTATTCGTTACGGACAAATTGCTGTTGCTGCTGGTGATGTCACTTCCCAGACTTAAGGGATCTGAAACAGAGATAATACCATGACTGACTGGGACTTAGAGTGAGTCAAGACCGAGACAAGACCAAACCCGGAATGATGCCAGTCCAACTGAAGATCATGACTGTAATTTTGTTAGTCTGTCATGAAATTTGGGTCTCAAAATGTAGACAATGTCTCTGCTAATTGGTTATATAAATACATAAAAAAAAACTAATAAATACAAAATTAAATATTTTAACCCAATACACTAGGCCATAGTGTGTGTGTGTGTGTGTGTGTGTGTGTGTGTGTGTGTGTGTGTGTGTGTGTGTGTGTGTGTGTGTGTGTGTGTGTGTGTGTGTGTGTGTGTGTGTACCCAGGGGTGTAGCTCCAGATTCTCGGCCCCATGAAAGAATGTAATTGTAGGCCCCCAGTGAATGCGAGCGCGCGTAAGCGGAATTTTTTTGCCAATTTTTTTATTGATGAAAACGCATTATATGGTTTTTACCTATACATTCGGATCAGCTGTTCAGCACCTGCACTGTTGGTGGGTGAGCCTAGTAAAGGATGTCGCATTGCGTTCATCTTCAATGAATGGACCAATGCAATAGTCTACCAAAGCCCCCCCTCTCTCTCTATATATCTCACACACACACACACACACACACACACACACACACACACACACACACACACACACACACACACACACACACACACACACACACACACACACACACACACACACACACACACACACACACACACACACACACACACACACACAGTCAAGTCAAGTCAAGTCAGTTTTATTTGTATAGCACATTTCCAAGCAGCGGCAGCTGACACCAAAGTGCTACACAAGCAAGTTGATAAAAACAAAATAGTGTGAGGCAAGGTATAAGATTAAAAGAAAGAAAGAAAAAAAACATAGCAAAGCAATGAAAGCAACAAAAACAAAACAATATGTGCAAGATATAGGATTAAAAACATAATAAAGCAATGAAAGTAATAAAAACTGGTAGGACACAGTAAAACAAAGAGGATAGAAGGGTCAGGGGTCTAGTGGTGGTTAAGTAGGGGGGAAGGCCAAGGAGAACAGGTAGGTTTTCAAGAGTGATTTAAAAGCCTGTACGGTCTGGGCGGCCCGTACGCTGAGGGGGAGGCTGTTCCACAGTCTAGGCGCTGCGGTGGAGAAAGCTCTGTCTCCCCTAGTCTTGAGCCTGGTTCTGGGTACCACCAATAGCATCTGGTCAGCTGATCTGAGGGATCGGTGGGGGGTGTGGCGGTGCAGGAGCTCAGACAGATAGGAGGGAGCCGTGCCATTTAATGATTTAAAAACATTTAGTACTAATTTAAAATCGATCCTGAAGCTAACAGGCAGCCAGTGGAGCGAGGCCAAAACTGGGCTGATGTGTTCGTGTTTTCTTGTTTTGGTGAGGAGGCGCGCGGCTGCGTTCTGCACCAGTTGTAGGCGGCGGAGGAGGTACTTGTCGATGCCCGTGTACAGAGCATTGCAGTAGTCGAGGCGGGTGGTGACAAAGGCATGTATCACCGTCTCTAAGTTACTTTGGGAGAGGTATGCCTTTGTCTTCGCCAGGAGTCTAAGGTGGTAAAAGCTGTTTTTAACTACGGCGCTGACCTGTCTATCGAATTTAAAATTGCTGTCGAAGATGACACACACACACACACACACACACACACTTCAGAAACAAACATAGTATCAATGAGAGCATCAATAATACACCTGAGTGATGTCTAGTAAAAAAAAAAAAAAGAGAAAAAAAAAATTGGGCCCCCCCCCCAGTGCTGGGCCCTTGGAATCATCCTAAGCTACCCCCCCCCCCCCCCCAGCTACGCCCCTGTGTGTACCCCTACTGAACAACCACAAACCACCAACTAACAAACAAGAAAATACCTCTCAGTTACCATTATAAAGGTAGGGGAATCCAATCATGATCCCAATCATGAGGCAGGAAGGTAATAATCGTGACACTGTATATTTGTGTACTTGACTAGTCTTGAAAAAAATTCAGTCTGACAAGATCTGCACCAGATGATTTAGCCGGGAATGTCCTACCAGGAATGTCCTACCAGACACCAGTAGTTAGAGGAATGTCCTACCAGACACCAGTGTTTAGAACAGGAATGTCCTACCAGACAACAGTGTTTAGAACAGGAATGTCCTACCAGACAACAGTGTTTAAAACAGGAATGTCCTACCAGACAACAGTGTTTAAAACAGGAATGTCCTACCAGACACCAGTGTTTAGAGCAGCCAAGAACAGCAGAGGTAAAAGCATTCATGAACTGCTTATTGGTCATAATCATATATTATATCAATTGGTAATAGAAAGTGGCAAAATAGATCATTTACATGAAAATGTTCGAGATTATTACTTTAAAGACAAAGAGCAATACGCCTCGATTTAATTTCTCATATTGTAATTATATTGTTTACACTGTGTTTTCTCATATTTTTATATTCACATTTCATTTTATTGTTTATATGTATTGTCTTTCTTCTATTACCCTGTCCATACCTGTACCTCCCCTCCCCCATGCTGCTAAAATTCCCTAATTTCCCCAAGGGGATCAATAAAGGAATATCTTATCTCTTTACCTTATTCTCTACTCTTGTACTCTATGGGAGACACTGGACAGTAGTATATTTTTACTCATTCAGACCAAACTTTCCCAACGCATTCAAAGCTGAAATTAACTGGCATTCCCCTTTAAATGTAAAAGGGGCATTTGAATCCTCCTATGCGCAGGCAATATCTTCCAGAGCTTTACATACCAGTTTCTCCTCTAGCGGAGGGCTCCTTGGCCCTGGACTTTGGCTGCTTGGGAGGGAATCTGGTGGGAGACTCCTGGAAGACTGAAGGAGGGTCAGAATGACCTGGAACAAAACAGGATATGTTTTTTTTTTTTTTGATCCACTTTTTCTCCCATTTTTCTATATTTTCTCCCATCCCAATTTCGTATCATCCAATTCAACCCTTCCCTGTCACGAACGCTGTTTCTTGCCTCCCACAAGCCGGCTGCAATGTGGACTAAGTCATACATAGCACAAGTCCCCTCCGGTACTTGAGGTAACAGCAGTCGCATCTTTTCACCTGCGCAGCTCGATCTCTCAGTGTCGAGGAGTAACGCGTGGGAGGCTCACGCTGCCCCCGACACTTCCTGATTCTACTGCGCAGGCGCACCAACCGACTTGTAGGAGTCGCTTGTTCACAACGTTCGATCCCCACCCTTCAGTTTTCCCTCCCCGTAATATGGCCAATGTGTATTACTGCGGACGACCAGCTAAACTGAAAACAATGTGGAGAGCTGGATTCGAACACGCGAATCCTAGCGTCTCCACACTGGTGGCGAGTGCCTTGCCCACTACACCACCTAGCCGCCCCAAAACAGGATATGTTAAAGGGGGCACTTCACACAAAGAAACACTGATTTATTTTGCACATAATCTCACACATTTCATTTAGTTTGACAGTTATTAAGAGTAAACAATATTGAATCGTTGTGTTGCGTTAATTACAGCTCAATACAATTATAAGGTAGTCCATATAAGACAAGGTATTGCTATTTTTTTATCTCGATAATTTCATGATGCTGTAATATGTATAAAGACCTTAGTAAAAATATGTATTTTGGGAAATCAATTAAACTGGAGCTTGGGACTAATTAGACATCAGACGTATTATTGGTGAAATGTCCCTTTAAGTACAGTGTGTGACCTAAATGTAGGCTATAGTATGTCTTCATTATATAGTCATTACATAGAAATTATAAGGTAGCCGTCCCAATAAGATTCACCTTAAACCTCGAACCACTTACAGGACATATTTAAAAGCTCTTCCACCCTATAGGCCACTTCGTTCTAGGTGGGCAAAATACAAATATAGCAACAATTGGTTTGCCCTCTTGTGGACATAATGCGCAATAATAGATATTCAAATGGTTTTAAGAAGGAAGTATATTGTCTGATAATGTATTGCACTATGATATGTTACACTATGATGTGTTACCAGTGGCGGCTGGTCCATAGAGGGTGCTAGGGCGCCCCCCCCCCCCCCCCCCCCCCTGGTGGAAAGTGATTTGGGATTTATTTTTATTATAGTAGATTCCGACCGCTAAAAATATAATATTTATTTTTTAAATAAATAATAATTACTGATTTTAAGTATGTTTGTGTGTAAAACAGGGTGGGGGAAACTGTACAACTGTACAAGCAAAACTGTACATTGGAATATCGACAAAACCTTACTTGGTCCCAAGAAGAGGGCCTCGTGTATTATTGGGTTAGGACATTTACTGTACATTTATAGGGGCCAGTTTCGAATTGCAGTCTCCCGTAGGTGCTCTTTGAGAGTGGTTTTGAAAGTGGGTAGTGATTCACATTCCTTTACAGCTTTGGGTAGGGCGTTCCACATTGATGTGGCATAATTGCGAAACGTGTTTAGTCCCTTGTTTGAGCCGAATCTGGGTTTAACATGATTTGTGGAGCTCCCTCTGGTGTTGTGGTCGTGGTATTCACTGACCTTTGGGAAGTATTTTGACATGTACATGGGTACCTTAGTCGTGTAGTGTATCTTGTAGACCAGGCCCATTGCAAGTTGCTCTACTCTAAGCCATCCTAGGTAGTCAAAGTGGGCAGGGGTGAGGTGGGTTCTAGGAGTAAGGTCAAGTAGTAGTCTGACCAGTTTGTTTTGTGATGTTTGTAATCTTGTTTTTAGCGCCTTTGAGGTGCTTTGGTACCATGAGGTGCAAGCATAGTCGTAGTACCCTTGAATGAGTGCTCCTGCCAGAGTCTTCAGGGTATTCTTGTTTACCAGAGAGGAGATCCGGTACAATATGTATGTATGTATGTATGTATGTATGTATGTATGTATGTATGTATGTATGTATGTATGTATGTATGTATGTATGTATGTATGTATGTATGTATGTATGTATGTATGTATGTATGTATGTATGTATGTATGTATGTATGTATGTATGTATGTATGTATGTATGTATGTATGTATGTATGTATGTATGTATGTATGTATGTATGTATGTATATATGTATGTATGTATGTATGTATGTATGTATGTATGTATGTATGTATGTATGTATGTATGTATGTATGTATGTGTGTATGTATGTATGTATATGTGAATGAATGAATGAATGAATGTATATGTGTGTATGACTGTGT